>NC_047032.1:3425432-3725432 GCF_902652985.1 Pecten maximus | reverse complement strand
GCTGTTACAAGATTCAGTTACAATTCTAAAATTGAATTAGTATGTAAATATATGTTATCCTGTCAATATCCACAAAGCGAGTGTAGTCTACTGTACTCAAAGTCATGCCTGTAGATAGCGGTACATATACTTACTGCTTACATCTAGTGCTTACTTGTGTGAATTATAAATCAATAACAAAATTGTTCATATATTTCTATATATGACTTCACAAATTATGTTGTGTCTGAAGATCTGAATGAAGTGAATAAACGATGTATTCAATAATTTTTATGAAATATTCAAGTCACAGATCATTCTCTTTTAAAAATATTGATTTCAGGTCCATTTTGGTAATTCAACTATGACGGCAATCAGGCCTCGAATGGCGAATAATTACAAAAATTTTAAATATGTCTCAGTCAAATAAACCCCTAATATTTTACATATTATTAATTTTGACATTGGAGAACATATAATTGTGTCCATTCTCTAATATAAGCACTGGTAGAAAGTACAGAATAGAGCTTCATAAATATATTATCAAAATTACTAATTACCCCAATAAATATAACATTTTACATAAACCTCCTATGACTGATGGCGAACTTAAACTTGCAAATCTCCTGTGTCATTCCAATTTTGATATGTGTAAATATATACACGTACGGTATATATATAGATATAGATATGGAATGATTCACAAATTTGCACACAGTTATGGAATCTTATAACACCCCCGAAAACTGTTCTCTCCACATAAAGGATGTGATTTGTGCAATAACATTGCTGAACTGTGTGGTTCACTATGATTGGATGATCAACATTGGAAAGGGACAATAAATAGGGAATGTGTCATCCCATCGAATGGACTGTAACCGTTATCAGCTTTGAAGTTGAAAATGAAGCTTGAAGTTTTCTTTTCCTGTTTGCTGAATTATTTGATGAAGATAGTCTTTGTATGGTTGTTAATCTTTATCACATTGTGTACAATACTGTAATTATACCAAAAGTATATCTTCTCATATAAAGATTTATTAACATCAAATGATTCCTGAACAAAATGAGTCAAGTTTTTTCTTTTGAAGTACCATACATGCTTGAGTACAGTTTCAATAGGATACATTCCTAATCCGAGCCTTGATTAGCAGCTCTGGTTTTGGTTTTAAGTAGTTCTTTATGTGTGTTTCATCATATTAAGTTGAAATATGCTAAACTAACGATGGAACTAGCCTAAATTTAGTGCATATTAGAAGTTGGCATCAATAAGGTCACAGAGTCCTGGCTGTATTATAACTGATGATGCCTTCCCGAAAGAAAGACATATTTTATTTTCATCCATCCAAGATAGATCAACAAACTTCCAATTTCAATTAGGACCTTACAGAAACATGCATGTGTTCAATCATATCAGAACAGCTGCAAACATTTCAAATTATTTGCAATTAATTTCTAAACCAATATCAGTAAATTTATCGACTTTAAACTTAGAAGATTACTGATTTTGCATTAAACAATAATGTTCGTTTACAGTACTTCCAGTACTTTGATTAGAAAATCCTTGTCAGCATTCTAGCGGCTTCATTCCTCGAGGGATTTTGATCAAAATTAATACAAATACAAATGACCATTAAACGATTATATGTGTGACAAATTCGTGTTTCAGGAATTTTTGGTCAAGGTCACTTACTATTTTTAGTGGGGGCCTGTACTGTAGGTCAAAGTTTAAAGTTGTCAAATTTTCATGAAAATTTGTATATAGGCCCGGAGTATTTAAGGGTTTGCAAAGTCAACTGTATGTGTTTTGTTGCCATAGAGACCACATATTTGGGAATATGGGAGGCATTTTGGGGACTTATGTAAAGGTTTCCCAGTCCATGTCATATAGATGAAAAGGGATTACAACTAAACTTAGCAGCAATAATCCTTATACATTATAGATGTATGTAATATTTAAGAGGTAGAATTTATTTCCTTGTTTCGGAAAACTGTATTACAAGACAGTTGATTTCATTATTCTACAAACAGCACCATCGATCGGGCGGCAGGAGGTAGGGGGGAGGTGTGTGTGTGTGTGTGTGTGTGGGGGGGGGGGGGGGGGGGGGGGGGGGGGGGGATTAATTGCCCCCAGCCGGCAGTTCTACTTTTAAATTGTTAATTGGTATATACATGTATGACTTTGTGTCTGGTGGTCAGAGACAGTAAAAATATAACCTATAATAATATATACAATGTAAATTGTTATGGAATAAATCAAAGGGAGATTACTCTCTTGTGTACTGTAACTATAAAGAAATGTGCAATATCAAGGATATTCATTATGTATGTATCACTATATGTCCGATATCTTTATGAAATAAAAATGATGTGTTTTTTGTATAATAATTTTCATGTATTGTCTAATGTAATTTGGATTTTCATGTCATCTGACTGTTTGTACAAAATATTACAATTTATTATTAAACACATTTTATGAAAGAAAAAAGTTTGTAATACATTTGTTGAATTTAATCTGGGAGTACAGATTTTCACTACCACTTCTGGGGGGAAACAGTGGTTCGTGTAGACGAGGAACATATTAGAAAATACAACTGACAATCACTGACCTCTGGATCACCCAGACAATACTTGTAAGGAGATAGAATACAGTCGAGAAATAATAAAATTTGACTTTTGTGCCACTATTTTGCTTTGTTGCAAGCAATTGCTATGCCTTTCCATGTCAATTTTCTCAAAGATAAGACTTAGGGGGAAAAATATAAAAAAGGTAATTATTTCCAAATACAAATCTGTAAACAACGAAGATCTCTGTAAACATTAAGTGGTAACAGAGAGAATTCTAATTCAGTTAAGGAACTTTACGCAGCCGGAGTAAACATCATTTGAGGGTCTTTTACAAATGTAGTATAAAAAGAGTTCTTAAATGTGGTCATGGCTTGTCATGTCAAATAGCTTTTGACACTAAATGGTTCACTGCACGCGGTGCTTTGACACTAAATGGTTCACTGCACCCGGTGCTTTGACACTAAATGGTTCACTGCACCCGGTGCTTTGACACTAAATGGTTCACTGCACACGGTGCTTTGACACTAAATGGTTCACTGCACCCGGTGCTTTGACACTAAATGGTTCACTGCACGCAGTGCTTTGACACTAAATGGTTCACTGCACGCGGTGCTTTGACACTAAATGGTTCACTGCACGCGGTGCTTTGACACTAAATGGTTCACTGCACGCGGTGCTTTGACACTAAATGGTTCACTGCACGCGGTGCTTTGACACTATTAGTGGTTGTTGACAAAGGTCACAGATGACAGTCCATATTGAGTTAACCAACAAGGGCACTGGTCAGCTGGCCTTCAGCACTGTATTATCATTACAACATGAGGCACAGAGGGTCTGTATCGCTCACCTGGATATTTCGGTGATTATGGCAAAATAATTCCCAAATGACCTTGACCTTTGACCCAGTGATCTTGATGCCTGGTCAGTTGACCCATTTTTTAATTCCGACCAACAAAATATGCATCAGTGAAAAGATGAAAAAAAATTGACATTGACCTTTTGGTCATTGGCCTTAATTTTGACATCAGTATCCTGTCATTTAAACAGAAGAAGGATTTCGAAATGTTTTTTCCCTATTGAGACCCACCCTTCAGATCCCTGGTGGTCCAGCCCCAACGTTTATCCAAAATGGATTCCCATTCAAAGCATGTTTTGGACCAAATATGGATCAAATCCTTTCATTCCCACAAAAGAAGTATTTTAAAGAGTTTGCTATATTTCCTCTATTGGGCCCGCCCCTCAGCCCCACCCCTCAGCCCCACCCCTCAGCCCCGCCCCTCAGGCCTCTGGAGGGTCAGTCCCACTATTGTACAATTTTGAATCACAACCACCTACGGTGTATGGATGCTTCCTGTCAAATATGAATGATATCCAGTAAATGGTTCTGGAGAAGAAGTCGTTTTTAGCTGTAAAGCTATAAATTGCTATCTTTTGGTCCTACCACTAAGCCCCTGAAGTGGTCAACACCATATATGTATAGTTTTGGACCCCCTCACCCATGGATGGTTCCAGTCAAATATGAATACTATCCAGTGAATAGTTCTGGAGAAGAAGTCGTTTATAAATGTATAGCTATGAATTGTTACCTTTTGGCCCCACCACTTTGCCCCTTAAGTGGCCAATACCCTTATTTGTATAATTTTGGACCCCTCGCCCAGGAATGGTTCCAGTCAAATATGAATATCTAGTGCGTGGTTCTAAAGAAGAAGTTGTTTATAGCAAAATAGAAAAAAATTTCCCTCCATCAGCCCCACAACTTCTACTAGTTTGAATCCCTGCCACCTAGGGATACTTCCAGTCAAATTAAGTGCATTTCCAATTGCCTGTTAAAATTAAAAGTTGTTTGAAGAGATTGTCTCTGACGAGGGACGCCATCGAATGCCAAAATTAAATGAGATAGGAGAGAAAGTGAAGAGTGAAGTAGTCTGGGAAAATCAATTGAATGTAGGACAAGCACTTGTAAATGCAATATGCAATTGTGATTGAATTTCAGAAATTCGCTAACTATTTGCTTAAACACTCCTAGCATTCGTGTTTTGTTATTCCAATGATGATTGTTAGGCCTTTATGAGGGCGAATTGTTAGGCCTTTGTGACGGCGAATTGTTAGGTCTTTATGACGGCGAATTATTAGGTCTTTGTGACAGCGAATTGTTAGGTCTTTCTGAGGGCGAATTGTTAGGTCTTACTGACGGCGAATTATTAGGTCTTTGTGACAGCGAATTGTTAGGTCTTTGTGACGGCGAATTGTTAGGTCTTACTGACGGCGAATTGTTAGGTCTTTGTGACGGCGAATTGTTAGGTCTTTGTGACGGCGAATTGTTAGGTCTTTGTGACGGCGAATTGTTAGGTCTTTGTGACGGCGAATTGTTAGGTCTTTGTGACGGCGAATTGTTAGGCCTTACTGAGGGCGAATTGTTAGGTCTTTGTGACGGCGAATTGTTAGGCCTTACTGAGGGCGAATTGTTAGGTCTTTGTGACGGCGAATTGTTAGGCCTTTGTGACGGCGAATTGTTAGGTCTTTGTGACGGCGAATTGTTAGGTCTTTGTGACGGCGAATTGTTAGGTCTTTGTGACGGCGAATTGTTAGGTCTTTGTGACGGCGAATTGTTAGGTCTGTCGTTAAAAATTTCAAAATATCAAAACTCCTTCATCTCTCCAAAGCACCGAAATGTTGTTGGGTTTTTGTACATTATTAATGTGCTATTTAAGAGAATACTATGTTTTTTTATAACTGTTATTTTAACCATTCTACTACATGTAATTGTCTTTTAGACCATAAGTATAAGCGACATTATAACCCTTATCTATATAATTTAAATCGGCTATTTACATGTTATCAGAGTTCATTTGTATTCCCAGAAAATTAAAAGGTTCGTCTGACCAAGAGAGTCAATCTGGACACACCTTGCCATGAGTACCCGTGCGTTCCATTATCCCCCCTTTAACGGATGCGGAACATTTTTCCCCGAAAAAAAAGATAAATAAGTAAGATAAAATAGATAATATAGAAAAAGATAAACAGAAGAAATAAAAAACAAGATAAAATAAGTAAATGTATCAACCAATAAAATATATATATATAAAGAAAAACCGTGCCTCATATGGTAACATCATTCGGAACTCCTCGGTTTTTGTTTTTCGAAATAAGTAGGAAGAAACAACTCGAGGATGTGATTCAAATGGTGGTAACATCTGTCTGCTGGATGACCATGTCTTATCACGAGATTTAAACGCACAGTATAGAGTCATCGTATTGAATTAGAACATCTTGTACTAGTGTAACATCCGCCATCTTGTTTCACTGGATGACATCAATGTATGATGGCGTTTTCCGATAACTGGAATTTATCTTTCGCGACTTCCTACCGGTTGCACACACAATTTAGTATCATAAAATTGTATCTGAAAGATCTAAATCACATAATATAAACTCAGAGTATGATGTTGGTCCTAAAAACCGCACCATGGGCGGTCAGAGGTTTAGTTGTCCCGCAACAAATAGAAAAACCGGATAAGTTTAAATATGAAATGAAACAATGGGAAGTTTGCAGAATCTAATTTCGCTGTATAATTCTACAATTTAAACAGGTTTCAAATAAATTTCATGACTTTGTTGATAGGTTGATGATATTTTTTGTTTTTTTTGTAATTATCTTTTTATTCAGGATTTTCATCAATATACATAAAATACAATTATTCCTTTACACACTCACACACAAACATACACAAAAACCTAATCTATATATATCATTTGCTTGCTATCACGTACATCGACAAAATATTGTATATAAAATTACCACGCATATTGCATACTGCATACATTTACACACATCCAATCTTATATCCAGAGATATATTAACATAGTACGGTATACGGTATATAGATATATACTGTATACATAATACATACACAAGCAAAGCGAGAAAAGCAAAACATCATATTGACACTAATAAATTACATGTAAACAAAGATCATGTTCATACAGACAGCACATGCACACACAACAGCACACACACACAAACTTTCAAAACATACTCATACATACATAATCAATTTGTACATGAAAACAAAGACGGTATATAAATATATACTGTATACATACAACAACAAAGAGAGAAAAGCAAACATCATATTCACACTTATAAATTACTTGTAAACATCATGTTCATACAAACAGCACATGCGCACACACAATCACACGTAGACACACTCACACACATACACACACAACAAACTTTCAAACTCGCATACACACATAATTAATTTATACATGAAAACAAAGAAGAAAAAAGGCAGAGAAAAGAAGGGAAAGACAGAGGAGAGGGGGAGGGAGATTCAAAAATAAAGATGTATATACATGTATTAAAATGAAATAATTTAATTCAAAAACTTCTTTACCAAAATTAAATAGATTCGACACTGCCAGAAGGAAAATATTCAGTTTAGTTCAAATAATGGCATCCATTTCTTCCAATTATTTTCAAAAATCATTTTTTTTTGTACATTATTTCCATTGTTGATATATTTTTGAACAGTAAAATGATCCTTGATATCATTAACAAGAGCTGTTATATTTAAAGCTTTGTTGAAACATCTTGTTTTATAGATATAATATTTAATTATAATAATGATTTCATTATCAACAGGGTTGGCATATGAAGATAATAAACCAAATAAGAAAGATTCTTTGTTCATAGAAAAAGCAATAAACAATATATCAACTAAGTTTCAAATTCCTGCAATAATTCTTGTACACATACACATTCCCAGAGCAAATGCGTTACTTTCTCTGGTTCACTATAACAGAAAGTGCATAAAGGACTAGCAGTTATATGTGTTTTAAAAAGAAAAGTATTTGTGACTAAGATATAGTGAATAATTCTCAGTTGAAACCATTGTAACTTTGGACTGCGGGAGACATTAAAGGGAATTTTAAAGATTTTTTTCTATTTGTCTTCATTAAAGTAGAAGTGTTGTTCCTGCCATTTCCTAACACCGATCGGTACAGAAGCTGGTGTGATGAGACAATTATAAAAGTCTTTTGAGCCTTTATGGTTCTTATAGAAAATTTCTAAATGCAAAGGTATAAATGGCTGAACTGGATTTTCAAATGGAGGCTCTAAAACATAATTATCCATAAAAGATCTAACTGCAGATATCAGTCCGTGGTATTGGAGAAAGTTAGTGTTGGCTCTGAATTTTTCTAGAAACTCATTAATTGTATAGAAACTTAGATTACCATGATCTTTAACCAAGTCAGAAATTGTATAAATTCCAACATTAAACCAGTTTTTGTAAAAGATGGTGCTATTTCCAACTTTTATATCTGTATTATACCATAATGGAGTTTTCAAAAAAGAGTCATGATCCAATGCCCTTTTCCTAAATAGTCTAGAATTTCTCAATTTTTTCCATATTCTGAAAACATCTTTCCAAAATTTATTAGAACACTTAGATTCACATACAGATATGTAAGCATTCCCACAGCACTGTAACTTTTTAAAATCTATCATAGTCTTTAGGAGGATAACCCATTTGCCTGAAGACTTAAACATCCTACGTACCCAACCTAACTTAAGTGAATCTATGAAAGCCTGGACATCTATCATTTTCAAGCCTCCATTTAAGTAGCTTTGGATAACAACATCTTTCTTTATTTTATGAGGCCTATCATTCTAAAGGTAGTCAAATATTATGGAATTTAATTGCACTATGAATCTCTCAGGTGGGTTAGGCAGAGTAATAAAAAGATAATTTAGCTGAGAGATTAGTAGGGATTTTATAATATTAATTTTACCAATAGGAGTCAAATTCCGCTTTTTCCAAGAAGATATTAGAGATTTAAGTTTTACTATTTTTTTGTCAAAGTTCATCCTTGGCATTTCAGCTAGGTCAACAGAAAAGTCTATTCCTAGAAATGTGAACCTGCTTTTACCCCACTGTAAGTCTAATTGTGGCAAAAAAGTTTCCTGACTATATTTTTTGCTTCCAAACCAAATAACATGTGTTTTATCTGTGTTAATATTGAGCCCCGATATCTTAGAAAAATTGTCTAGCTCATTAATAGATTCCTTTAAAGATTTTTCTGAACCTTCAAGCAACAATCCGGTATCATCAGCATATTGTAAATTAAGAATATCTGTATTATCTACCTGTATACCTCTAATATCTTTGTTATTTCTTATTCTAGCAGCAAGAACTTCAGCACAGAGAATAAATATATATGCAGCGATCGGGTCGCCTTGTCTGCATCCACGTTTGATGTTGACAGCAGAAGAAATATTGCCACCTTGATTTACATAAGAAAAAACTTCACAATGCAAAGTTTGACCCACGTTTTGATGTCAGTTCCAAAATTAAAAAAAATTTAAGACCTTCTCAATAAAATTCCATGAAACAGAATCAAATGCTTTTTCAAAATCTATTGATAGTAACATTCCAGGAATATTTTCTTCTAAAGCATACTGCATCACATCATATAGAGTTCTGATATTCTCACCTATATAGCGATCAGATAGAAAACCGGTTTGATCACAATTAATTAACTTGTTTAAATATTTTCTTATTCTTTGGGAGATAATTCCAGAAGCTATTTTATATGAAATGTTTAAAAGAGAAATAGGTCTCCAATTAGGTTGATGATGTTGGTTCAAAGTACATTTCATACTAATGCTATATATTTCGTTTACATGGAAATTTGTTATTTACAACATGAATTTTCGCAACATCATTTTGATGCTATTTTGGTAAGTATGAATAGCGACAGTACCACGCATGGGTAATTTAATTTTCTTGTTAATTTTAATTTCTTCTAACAACTAAGGTATTGGTGTCGATATTTACTTGGCGATTTTTTTTATATTTCTTTATCAACACACCAATACCCATGCATGAAGTCAGGGCGAAGGATTGGAAAAGTTGAAAATATAGATAAATTATACAGTAGTAAAATCCATTTTTTGCGGAATGACTTTTGACCCGGAAGTGTAAAGTAGAGGAAAAGTCAGCCGTTTTACAATTTCGATGTTTTATTAACAAGTGCATAATTTACATATTTTATACATTTATACATAATTTATTCTGATTTGATATGATCAGTTAATTGGTAACTATTTATTACCTGACTGATCCAGTATTGGTCGAGTTATAGGTCCTCCGGCCAATACACCTGTTATAGTAGGTGTAGAAAGGGCGAGTAAAACATCTGTATTTAAAACCATTTTAAGAATGTTCTTGTGATCTTCACGTTTTTATTTCCTTGATTAACTATCTTGCATGATCGTTCGTATAAGGAGTCATTTGAAAAATACTTTTCTCGAACCCCAGTCACTGATACGACAATTTATAATGCAATGTTAAACAAAACATTCTCATTTGTCAAATCTACTTAGAACTGTTTTTTCCTTTTTGCTCCCACGTGGTCTCCATGTTTTCCATTTTCTGGTTTTGAGGAACGCGTAAAGTGTCGATCCTGCAGCAACGTTGAAAAACATTAGACTGACTAGGTGGATCTTGATCCGGAAGTCGACGATATCGTAGAATAGGCATGCGCCACTTCCACTACATCCGGTCATCCATATCAAACATGTCGTATCTATTATCAAACCATAGATTATCGGGGCAGGCATGAAAGCTGAAAAAAATCAATTTTGAATTTACAAACCTCAATAAAATGTAAATCTAACTAAATCTAAATCGGTCAAAAGGTCATTTGAAATCTTCTGTGCAAACTTTGTTCCAATTTTTTAAAGGCCAAGTATCACCTTTGACGTTTTAACTTTGACCCACAGTATCCTTACCTTTGACCCTTTAAATTTGACCCACAGTATCGTTACCTTTGACCCTTTAACTTTGACTTACATCATTGTTACCTTTGACCCTTCAACCTTGACTACTGCATTGTAACCTTTGACCCTTCAACCTTGACTTACAGTATTGCTACCTTTAACCCTTCAACTTTGACTTACAGTATTGCTACCTTTGACCCTTCAATCTTGACTACTGCATTGTTATCTTTGACCTTTTAACCTTGACCAAGAGTATTAAATACTGAAATCTAATAAATTTCACTTCTCATTTAACATAGTGTATCAATAGGAAGAAATTTTAAAAAGGGATAAAGTACCATTTTTGACCCTTTAGCTATGAACAATGTCCCCCAAATCTAATCAACGCAAATCTGCTAATCACAGTACGCCAGCAGTAGAACTATCACTTCATCAACAATCTTACATTAATTGATTGTACATCATTCAAAGAATTTGATATGTCATTACATGAATGCCTGCTATTCTCACAGTTAATACAAATCATTACACGGAGTTCCTCACACAGTAATATAACGTAAATACAATATATAATTAGCTACCTAAATAAAAAAGCACCAACAGGAAGACGAGTGGAAACGAGGTTGACCTGTAAGGTCAACCGGTGTATACAAAATAAACTACTGGTAAAATGTACCAGGTACAATACACAATACACAACCGGTGTATATGAAAATAAAGTATAATTTTGGTGATTACAATGAAAAAGTTAAGGATTTTTTTTCTGGGCCCAAAATGTTTATTTTGGGAGTAAACCTTAACTGGCTCCGAGATTTTGCATCCTATTGGAAAATTCTTCAATAAGACAAATGGATAAATAAGTAGGATACCTAAGAGAGATAGACAGAATGACTGCACCCCCATGGCCGTGGACTTATCGCGGTCCTCCACACACCTGGAATGACGAATACACATATCATATAGACATTGTCTACAGCTATAACTTCATCACATCGTGTCAGTCTACACTTTTGGCTCCGGATATGACGCGACAGGTGGCGTTACTGGTCAAGATGAAGTATGTGATTGGTCAATATAGCGGTAAATGCAAAATGCTGATAGCAGTTTAAAACGAAACAAAGTTTAGATTGAATGCAAGCTGAATATTAGGACATATCTTTGCAAATGACACATAAATAAGATTATTCTAGTAGTATTCCCGATTCAAATGCGGTCTTATTATCACCAAAAATGATTCAAACTGATCTAATTTTGTTATCCGTGCTGAATTGTTTGTTTGTTTTTGTTTAACGTCCTATCAACAGCCAGTGTCATTTAAGGACGTGTCAGGTTTGGAGGTGGAGGAAAGCCGGAGTACCCGGAGAAAAACCACCGGCCTACGGTCAGTACCTGGCAACTGCCCCACGTAGGTTTCGAACTCGCAACTCAGAGGTGGTCCAACGCATTAGTTTGTTAATCTATTTCACCAGCAGTTTTACAGTATAACCACCAATATTAAAACTATGCCGTTTATCTTCTTTTCTTGTCTTGTATATAAAATCACCTGTTTGCTAGTGAAGATATGTGTTTCTTCTGTTCGTTGTGTATATTATTCTACATCTATAGATGTATCTCGTACATGTGAAGCGCATTAAGATAATTTGGCAAATTAGACCATGCACTGTAAACGTGTGTGTTATAAATATATTATCAACAAATTGTAAAAACGCCACCAACGGTAAAAAAATGTGTCTAGTCAGCACCAAAATAGCCACACATGTAACCGGCCATAATATTATAATGATCTCATTTGAACTCAAACGAAATGCACTACGCATGCGCTTACCTGATCTTCGCAATGAAACTCAACATGGCTTTGGCCATCGATGATACGGAGCCGATGAATGTGATTACAGCCCAGGGGATGAGTGTCTTACAGTCCGATTCACACATGCCTGCACGTGCAGTCCCGCCTTCCCCAATACACGTGCAATTGTCGTATAGCTTAAAAAAAGAAATTATGGCACATGTTTGTCATACTGTTGTACGATGTAGTTCAACTGTCACACTTCCCCGTTATACCGTCAACATTTGACAGTAAAACCTTGTTATACTGCCATCATTGTACAGTAAGACCTTGTTATACTGCCATCACTGTACAGTAAAACCTTGTTATACTGCCACCAATGTACAGTAAAACCTTGTTATACTGTCACCATTTCACAGTAAAACCTTGTTATACTGTCACTATTTTACAGTAAAACCTTGTTATACTGTCACTATTTTACAGTAAAACCTTGTTATACTGTCACTATTTTACAGTAAAACCTTGTTATACTGTCACCATTTGGCAGTAAAACCTTGTTATACTGTCACTATTTCACAGTAAAACCTTGTTATGCTGCCATCACTGTACAGTAAAACCTTGTTATACTGCCATCATTGTACAGTAAAACCTTGTTATACTGCCACCATTTATACAGTAAAACATTGTTATACTGCCACCATTTTTCAGTAAAACCTTAGTTTACTGCCACCATTTTTCAGTAAAACCTTAGTTTACTGCCACCATTTTTCAGTAAAACCTTAGTTTACTGCCAACATTTGACAGTAAGACCTTGTTATACTGCCACCATTTTTCAGTAAAACCTTAGTTTACTGCCACCATTTTTCAGTAAGACCTTGTTATACTGCCAACATTTGACAGTAAAACCTTAGTTTACTGCCACCATTTTTCAGTAAAACCTTAGTTTACTGCCACCATTTATGTTGTCAGTAAAGCCTTCTTGTACTCTCACCATTTCTAAGTAGAACATTTTTAACTGCCATCATTTGTTTGTTGAACTTTGTTATCAACCGCTGCTTACATACAATCGGACAAAAATACAGATAATGAATTAAGCCTAAGATTTCATTTTACCTTTCTAAAAATATGTTGTGTATTTTAAATTTGAATGCAGATTATAACTTTCGGCGACACAGAGAGTTCATGATCCCCAACATATTTGACTTTCAGCAGACAATCATGTACATCGCTCATATCAACAGATCTCAAACGGCCACCTGTTTGAATCCAAACATTGAGACAACCTTCCTATAAAGACCGGATCAAGATTGAGAGGGGACACGAAACAATTTATATTAGGTCACACGTACACCTCCGCCACTGAGGGATTCCGAACAGCCAGCATAACACGGGGAATGGTAGTTGATTCCGTCTGAGCCACAAATCGTGAAGAATTGTTCCTGGTCACATTCACAAGTCAGGGAACAGTTTGACAATGGTAGGGCGGACTGACCGTGGTAGCTGTAACACAAAGGAAATATGTTTCATTTTTAATTGTTTTAAAATAACAAAATGTACGGACTAATGACTTTCGTTTCAACACGGAAAACAACACTTTAATTTCTCTTATCCTATTCTCAGAATTTATCGACAATATTCCAAACATCAAACCGTCTCTGTATAGAATGCACGACGCATTATTTCATTAAATCTTTCGACGTCCGATTTCAGTAAACCTATCGACGACCGATTTCAGTAAACCCATCGAAGCCTGATTTCAATAAACCTTTACACGCCTGATTTCAGTAAACCTCCCGACAGTGATTTCAGTAAACATGACGACGCTTGATTTGAGTAAACCTCCCGACAGTGATTTCAGTAAACCTCCCGACGGTGATTTCAGTAAACCTCCCGACAGTGATTTCAGTAAACCTTCCGACAGTGATTTCAGTAAACCTCCCGACGGTGATTTCAGTAAACCTCCCGACAGTGATTTCAGTAAACCGCCCGACAGTGATTTCAGTAAACCTCCCGACAGTGATTTCAGTAAACATGCCGACAGTGATATCAATAAACCTCCTAACGCTTGATTTCAGAACGCCTCCCGACAGTGATTTCAGAACACCTCCCGACAGTGATTTCAGTAAACTTCCCGACAGTGATTTCAGTAAACATCCCGACAATGATTCCAGTAAACATCCCGACAATGATTCCAGTAAACCTACCGACAGTGATTTCAGTAAACCTCCTGTTTACAGTTATTTCAGTAAACCTCCCGACAGTGATTTCAGTAAACCTCCCGACAGTGATTTCAGAAAACATCCCGACAGTGATTTCAGTAAATCTCCCGACAGTGATTTCAGAAAACATCCCGACAGTGATTTCAGTAAATCTCCCGACAGTGATTTCAGTAAACCTCCCGACAGTTATTTCAGAACACCTCCCGACAGTGATTTCAGTAAACCTCCCGACAGTGATTTCAGTAAACATACCGACAGTGGTTTCAGTAAACCTCCCGACAGTGATTTCAGTAAATCTCCCGACAGTGATTTCAGTAAACCTCCCGACAGTTATTTCAGAACACCTCCCGACAGTGATTTCAGTAAACCTCCCGACAGTGATTTCAGTAAACATACCGACAGTGATTTCAGAACACCTCCCGACAGTGATTTCAGAACACCTCCCGACAGTGATTTCAGTAAACCTCCCGACAGTGATTTCAGTAAACATACCGATAGTGGTTTCAGTGAACCGCCCGACAGTGATTTCAGTAAACATACCGATAGTGGTTTCAGTGAACCGCCCGACAGTGATTTCAGTAAACATGCCGACAGTGATTTCAGTAAACCTTCCGACGCCTGCTACACCTATCTATGGTATTAGTATTTCCCGGATGTTTCGATATTCAAAAGAAATCAACACAAGGTTTCGAGAAATAAAAGTCCTAAGGCCTGATTCTTAAAATCTCATTTGAAATGAAAATTAATAATTCTATGTATGTATCCATAGGGAAATGTCAAGGATACCTTTCTGGACCAACAACTTTGGGCTGGTCACATCCAAGGAAGAATCCAAAGACGAAGGTTGCGTTCTGTATGACAAACAGTATCAGCAAAAGTCCAAAGGTATTCCGAGGTATCATCGGAACCTTTCTTGTCAGAAACCCCCCGACAAAGGCTCCGATGGCCAACGCCAAAAGTTTAGTAACAGCTACACAACAAAACACACAAAAAACATTGTTTTGACATTATATAAATACATTCTTCATATGAAAGAGAAAAAATGCCTTTCGATTATTTCCATGTTTCCATTTTCTTGAGATGCATTTTAGCTTTGTGACGAGGTAACCCATCACGTACATCATCGTCATGAATTACTGAAGTATCGCCATATTGACATACATTTCACTTTAATCATTGCTATGACGTCATTATTTTTTCAACGTTTATATTATCTAGAATCTCGAGAGTTTCCGAACGTCGTCCTACTTAGAATTATTATACATCAGGAATTAGAAGCAAAACTTTATCTTGAATGTATCTAGGTTCTCGAAAGTTTCCGAACGTCGTCCTACCTAAAATTAGATTGGACTGCCAAAGAGGTGTCCCGAACTGTGTCTGTATGTACTTAGCCAGAAAGGATATGTATCCCGTTTGACCGCAGACCATGCAGCTGTTGGTCACGAGAATGCTGATGTAGATCGGATTCTTCAGGATTCTCCAGTAAGATGAGACACGATCTACAGAGAACGACATTTAAATGTACAGGCGACATATGTAGCCGGGGATAATCTCACTGAAGAAGGCAGGATGTCGAGTAGGAAACACAGGGTCCTGAGAATTGTCTTCGTGTATTTGGACTTTCCCTATTATATTAAGCACATTTTTAGACGTTTTTGGGGCTAGATTAAAATTTGATAAAAATGACACCCCTGGTGTTTATTATGAACCTTGTCATTTTACAGAATTTTAATCTAGCCCTCAAAACGTCTGAGAATGTGTTCAATACACCTGGGAAGGTCCAAATACATGTAGTCCGTAACCAATTACATTGTACCATGTCCCTGTGATACACATTAGTGAAGGTCAAAATATACGTAAACTGTAACAAATTCCAAGGTCCCTGTGAGGCTGTGATACACACTAGGGAAGGTCCAAATACACGCAGACTGTAACAAATTACCATGTCCCTGTGAAACACATTAGTGAAGGTCCAAATATACGTAAACTGTAACCAATTATCATGTCCCTGTGATACATACTAGGGAAGGTCCAAATACACGTAGACTGTAACAAATTCTCAAGTCCCTGTGATACACACTAGGGAAGGTCCAAATACACGTAGACTGTAACAAATTCTCAAGTCCCTGTGATACACACTAGGGAAGGTCCAAATACACGTAGACTGTAACAAATTCTCAGGTCCCTGTGATACACACTAGTGAAGGTCCAAATACACGTAGACTGTAACAAATTCTCAAGTCCCTGTGATACACACTAGGGAAGGTCCAAATACACGTAGACTGTAACAATTGATCAGGCCCCTGTGTTCGGTAACAGTAATGACGTTTTACCGTTTGATAAGAGTGTTACCGTGTTATTAATTTCAAATGTGTAGAAAATATAGGACATTTTATTTTATTTTTTATATATGATTATAATCGAGATTGTACTTATATAACCAATTCGTGTTGTGTACCTTTCACCTTTGCTCTTGTCGTTAACAGTGGTTTTTCTTTTGGCATGTCCGTTCGGTACTCCTCTATCTTTTTCTGGTTCCACTTGAATCGACGTGGAAACATGATAATAGGAATGGCCACGAGTAAGGAGCATAGTCCAAACACGAGGAATCCCAGCCACCAGGCTCCGATGAATCGGGGGTCATTTGGGGTTATCCCTACGTCTGAGGAGTTACGAATGATATATTTAGTCTTTACGGCATATAAATCAATAGATCTTTTTTAAAGGTAAAAATCCACACCAAATAACAATGTCAACCAGAGGTATGACTATGCATTTTAACAACAACAACAACAACAACAACAACAACAACAACAACAACAACAACAACAGCAAGCAGCAACAACAGCAGCAGCAAGAAGCATCTACTGAAGTAGTAATTGGGGGTATACTTACCCTCAAGAGTGACGTAGAGTTTGCTTAAATATCCCCCCAGGCCGAACGCTAGGGCGGGACCCATTGTCCCTGCGGCAGACATGATCCCTGCAATAACGGATGTAGTGATAACCGGAAGTGACGTCATGTATCATCATACCAGTAAAATAACTGATGATATCTATTACTGCAAAAGTTAATATTGGCAGAGTTACTTCCTATCAAACAAATAGCGACATAATCAAAATGATACAGCGACGTACAGAAGAGGGAAAGTTTAACGACCAGATCTGTACTCGAACCCGGGATTTCTAAACTCTAGACGGACATTCATTAAAACATTCGTACCGGCCATGAACGATCATTCTAACCGTTAGAGCTATCTAGTCACGCGACGTTCAGCCTAAACTAGTTCCCTTGTGGTTTATCTACAAAATGCCGTTTATTAAACGAAATCTGTGTTTCTTAAATCTGGAGAATCTTGAACCAAATGATTCAACATGAGGCACGTATAGTCTTACCTGCATAAAACCCCGTTTTTCTCTTTTCCACGTTGTCATCGATGTAAACCGTCACAAAAGGGGCCCGCGGGGCTTTCCCTACACCTTGAACCATCATGCCTATCGCGATAATTGAAATGGCCAGCGTCTTAAATTCTGGACTGACCATCTTAAATATCTCTTTCTTCTGGTCCCCTTCACAAGTCGACACGTTTTTGTATGGTAGTGACATATCTGGCATACACAATGGCATAATACTCTTCTCAGTTTCATTCGAGTCCATATCATATCCGTTACTTTTACCGGAAGTGACGTACAAGTCGTCTATATTTGGAGTGATGTAATGTGGGATACTGCAGATGATACCGGAAACGCCATACATGATTGTACAGTAGAAGAGAAACCTTGGGATATGGACGAATCCTCGCCAGCGAACTGACAAACAGGCTACAGAGTAGGAAACCGATATCATTGAAGCTCATTAATAATCCACTCTCGGCGCTCGATAATCCGAACTGTTTCTCCAGGTTCGGCACTTGAGAATTGACGTAAAGCGACAGTGTCTGTGTCATCAACCCTACCAGGCTATAGAAAAAGGTGAAAGACTGGATATTTGCAAAACACTGAAGTCGCGGAAGCTTCCAGTTGTAAATACCACACTGTACCTCCCCGTCAACACTAGCACCGCTCTCACCGTCGATGGCCAGCTTCGGTTTGTCCTCCATGGCAGAAGTTGGCGTGGAATCCTAAAACCGAAATATGGTCGTACTAGTTAGTACGAACAATAAAGTACATAAGAAACATTTATAATTGATATGCAGTATACGTATATAGTGAAACCTGTCTAATCCGACACCATGTGGGAGTGACCGTTTTGGTCGGATTAGACAGGGTGTCGCAAAAGTCAAGTGTCGGATTAGACAGGCTTCACTGTATATACAAATGTATGTTTATATTTAACACATCCCTATACTTAATCTTGAGATGTGTTATTGAAGAATATGACTGTGATGACTATTTTATGAAGGAGGTGATTGTTACAGATACAATCTCAACAAATCAAGATGTGTTCTGTTATTTTAAATCTAGCAAGTAATTGGTAAGCAATACTAACTTTTGTGATAATTTATCAAAATTGTTGATATGAGTATGTGTATAACCAATAATTCTACCATGTTTGCTATGCAACGACAGTTTTGATTGGTTTAAAACCACGTATTATTTTCCAATAATACACGCTCGTGTCAATAATACACGCTCGTGTCAATAATACGCTCGTGTCAATAATACACGCTCGTGAGTCACGGCTGCTACAATCTTTCCCCTTCGGCCTTCGTTATTAATTTAATTGCAATATATCCTCGTCCTCGTTGTATATCCTGTAACAATATACGAATCATCAATAATTATTTCTTAAATAATTGGAGTAAGAATTAAACATTTTACAAATCTGCATATTTTACTTAGCAGAGCCATTAGGTTGAACAAGTAAACAACCTGTGGTTGTCCATTTTTTCTTAAAAAAAAAAGAAAAAGAAAAAGGAAGAAAAAGAAAAAAAAAGGGGGGGGGGGGGGGGGGGGGCAAATACCAAGATTAGGGTGGATAACTTTGGGAATTAAAGAGGGTGTGCTACTTGGTTCAAGATCATTCTGATTTAAATCATATCTAGATATGTGCTCCGTTCCGTAAACTCAGTTGGGATATACATAGCGGAGTGTAATTTACGGAACGGAGCGCAAATCAAGATACGATTTTGATAAGATTGGTTCAAGAGGGATTCAAATTCTCGATGGCGACATGATAGTTGTTATTAGAGATGTGAAGAACAGCTGCTGTCACAACACTGGACATCCCTGTGACATTCGGAAGTTTACATATCATTCCGGAGATATCACGAGTGTGGCTGTCAATATCTTCCCCAACAACGTGAAATAGGGTGTGTGGAGAAGACAAATTCCACCCATGTTTGAGGAAGACATTGATGGTTATGTTTCAGCAATGATAACAAAGATCCCCCAACCTTCATTAGTAATAAATCATCGTTCTAAAGAAGTCGGTCAAACGTACTCTCAAACTTGGTTTATTTTGTTTAACGTCCTAATAACAGCCAGTGTCATTTAAGGACGTGCCAGGTTTTGGAGGTGGAGGAAAGCCGGAGTACCCGGAGAAAAACCACCGGCCTACAGTCAGTACCTGGCAACTGCCCAACGTAGGTTTCGAACTCGCAACCCAGAGGTGGAGGACTAGTGTTAAAGTGTTGGGACACCTTAACCACTCGGCCACCGCGGCCGCTTATTCCAAAACTACCAACAAGACAAGGCGATATAGATTTAATGAGAATTGTAGGAGAAAGCATCAGAAGAGCGTTTTCATTTCTGCGACGCCATTGCACTTTAGGAAAGTGTCATTGTGGTTTTTTTTACAGACTACAGCATCAGATGAGAGGTCGTATCGCCAACTGGGGAGGGTTTGGTTTGGTTTGGTTTATTTTGTTTAACGTCCTATTAACATCTAAGGTCATTTAAGGACGGCCTCCCGTGCATGCGATATGTATGCGTGTGTTGAGTGCGTATGTGTGTTTTGGGAGGCTGCGGTATGTTCGTGTTAAGTCTCCTTGTGATAGGCCGGAACTTTTGCCGATTTAAAGTGCTATCTCACTGAAGCATACTGCCGAAGACACCCAGCAGCACACCCACTGGGGAGGGAGGGCACATGCTGAACCGGTTATTCCATCGTCCGTGTCGTCACGACATCTACGCTGTATAGGGAAAGTATTACTGATGTCGCGATACAGTATCATAGTCGGTGTTAGACGACGGCTAATCCTCATGCATACCTTAATTATAGACCTGGTCCCGTACTCACCTGTAATTTGTGTTCCTGTTTACAGGTAAAGTTTTGATGTTGTTTTTGTTACATTAGAGACCTGGTCCCGTACTCACCTGTAATGTGTGTACCTGTTTACAGGTAAAGTTTTGATGTTGTTTTTGTTACATTAGAGACCTGGTCCCGTACTCACCTGTAATTTGTGTACCTGTTTACAGGTAAAGTTTTGATGTTGTTTTTGTTACATTAGAGACCTGGTCCTGTACTCACCTGTAATTTGTGTACCTGTTTACAGGTAAAGTTTTGATGTTGTTTTTGTCACATTAGAGACCTAGTTCTGTACTCACCTGTAATTTGTGTACCTGTTTACAGGTAAAGTTTTGATGTTGTTTTTGTCACATTAGAGACCTAGTTCTGTACTCACCTGTAATGTGTGTACCTGTTTACAGGTAAAGTTTTGATGTTGTTTTTGTTACATTAGAGACCTAGTCCCGTACTCACCTGTAATTTGTGTACCTGTTTACAGGTAAAGTTTTGATGTTGTTTTTGTTACATTAGAGACCTAGTTCTGTACTCACCTGTAATTTGTGTACCTGTTTACGGGTAAAGTTTTTATGTTGTTTTTGTTACATTAGAGACCTAGTTCTGTACTCACCTGTTATTTGTGTACCTGTTTACAGGTAAAGTTTTGATGTTGTTTTTGTTACATTAGAGACCTAGTTCTGTACTCACCTGTTATTTGTGTACCTGTTTACAGGTAAAGTTTTGATGTTGTTTTTGTTATATTAGAGACCTAGTTCTGTACTCACCTGTAATTTGTGTACCTGTTTACAGGTAAAGTTTTGATATTGTTTTTGTTACATTAGAAACCTGGTCCCGTACTCACCTGTAATTTGTGTACCTGTTTACAGGTAAAGTTTTGATGTTGTTTTTGTTACATTAGAGACCTGGTCCCGTACTCACCTGTAATTTGTGTACCTGTTTACAGGTAAAGTTTTGATGTTGTTTTTGTTACAATAGAGACCTGGTTCTGTACTCACCTGTAATTTGTGTACCTGTTTACAGGTAAAGTTTTGATGTTGTTTTTGTTACATTAGAGACCTAGTTCTGTACTCACCTGTAATTTGTGTACCTGTTTACAGGTAAAGTATTGATGTTGTTTTTGTTACATTAGAGACCTACAGTTGAGTGTAGACTAAAGGTTACACCCAAGTGCACTCCGAGTGCACTCCATTTGGACTTGGAGTGCACTCCGTTTGGACTCCAGGTAAACTTGGAGTGCACTCCAAGTGGACTCCGAGTCTACCTGGAGTCCTCTAAGACACCATGCCTACCCCAGTTCTATAATCAGACTATATCATATATATATTAATACTTTGATGCTTTTAATATAATTTACATATAAATAAATATTTTTTTACAAATTTCTTTTGTTCTGTTAATATTACTATTAACATTTGTTTAGTCTACTAGGAATA
Source organism: Pecten maximus (assembly GCF_902652985.1). Classification (NCBI taxonomy): domain Eukaryota; kingdom Metazoa; phylum Mollusca; class Bivalvia; order Pectinida; family Pectinidae; genus Pecten; species Pecten maximus. The sequence goes on along the minus strand of NC_047032.1, from coordinate 3,703,415 downwards.
TTTCTTTTATTGTTAATTAATACATGGTAATAATGCCTACATGTTAAATTTATATTTATTAAGATCCATAAAAGACAGTTATACAATTTATGCTATAATCAGGTTTCTATGAAAGTCAATTGCTTATTATTTCATATTTCATTAAGATGTAAATAAATTGTATGTCATTTTATTAAAGAATTGAAAATTATTTCAATTAGAATATTTATTACTGTTCATATATCATGACTGTAAAGGAAGTTCAGATAATATATCTATATTATGTTATTGATTATTCAAAATATTGAAAGTTTACAGTATTTAATGAATTATATGTTTTTTATATAAGACATTCTCTACATAATAATATGTACTCAATTCAGGCAAGTAATTATAAAATAACCAATCATTTTAGTTTATATATTTAAATGTATCATTAGAAAAATATACATTTACAACTGTACATATTTACGAGCATTACCTAGTTAAATTAATATTATGACATAACGTACACACAAGTATGTAGTTCTGGACTACCCATGATAAATGACAGTATCTGTTTAATTGCTATTATTATTGGTCATGCATGACTGACTCTGGCCTGACACCCCTGATACTGTGCCAGGTGAGTTTTAGGAGCCAGCTACAGGTACTGTCCTGGGTTCACAGAAATACCTGTGTCAATACTGTCACAGTATGGCTTCAAAGGATGAAGATGTGCAAAGCAGGGTCACAGTGTTATAACCTCAGGCCAATTAACAGAACAGTAAGATTATCTCCTGACTTGAAGGAAAGGATTGTAGCTCTCCATTTGAGAGGCCTTAACCAGACCAAAATTACATGTATAAACGAAATACCAGTGTAATTAAGGTGGAAATGTCAAAATAAGTTGTAAAACCATTAACAAATTGGTTAAAAGGTTTATGAAGACAAACTCTATTGAAATGAAGTCATTCTTTACTGAAATTAGAAAGTAAAAATAAGGTGTTTCTAATTACATTGTAACCTGTCTAAACCGTAAGTCATTGAGACCAAACGTATTGGCTGGTTTATACAGGTGTCCGATATGTAGACGTACAATGTTGAATGATATAAGTTCAAAAATAATTAATGCAAATCAAATTAAGAAATCATGCAGTTCTTATCTTGTTATATTCAAAAATATAAAGACATTGCTTTAAAAAATTAATTGTAAAGAAAGAGATTAAAGTAAAAAAAATAAATAATTTCAGTGTAATTCAAAATGGTATAATGAATGTAAATTCACCATTTCCCAAAACCAACCTATAGCCTTATACCCGTAATAAGTACACGTTGTTCTCGTCCAGGAAATAAGATTATAGAGCCTGAGGTAAAATTTGCCTCAGGGCAGTTGGACACAGCAACCTATGTACCATTTACCTGTAAAACTGACCTGTTGGAACTGAGTGTAGGACAAAAGCCCCCCCGGACATTAGCCCCCCCGGACATTAGCCCCTAGGACAAAAGCCCCTCCGGACGAAAGCCCCCCCGGACATTAGCCCCCCCCGGACAAAAGCCCCTTCTTTATAAATTTAGCTGGTATACTTTATATAAATCTGTACTTTTGAAAAACAGAAACTATATATATATATATTGTTGTTTTTATCTCTGAAATTTGGAGAATAATTGTGTGGAAAATGAAGGTCCTTGGTTCAATGTCAGTGTAGCATTATATGTCTGTGGTTAAACATCATAATTTATTTTTTCAAACTTTATATTATTAAGTAAGCTAAAAATTTCAGGAGAGTTCTCCATGATGAACAAATTGTTACTGATTACATATAATTTTTGACTTCCTAATATACTGCAAATATTGATAATCAAAGAAATGTCTACAAAAGCAATAAACATTTGATCCCTATTTGCAGTGTCTCAAATTATAATATAATAAGTACATAATGTACCTAACCAAACATGTTGCTCTGTGTTGTAATAGTCTACGTTTAATTTTAGGAATACCATGTAATTAAAATCAAAGAAACAATGAAGCCATTAATGGTATATTTCTTTCCATGAGAATACAATATCAATGAAAAACCTACCAAACACCTGTGTAACAGCTTATTGTTTATGTAACAGTTCAAGTAGTTGTTTTTCGAACTGGTTGTTTACATTGCAGAAGCCACTGGTGACTGAAGTCACTTACATATATATGTAGCACTTAATATAACCACTGCTAAAACATATATTGTAATTTAAAAAAAAAATGAATAAATAAAAACATAAAAAATAAAAAAAATAAATATAATTTTTTTTTATGAAGGGGCTTTTGTCCACTTTTTTATTAGTGTGAAGGGGCTAATGTCCGGGGGGGGCTTTTGTCCTAGGGGCTAATGTCCGGGGGGGCTTTTGTCCGTACCTCGTTGGAACTACATCGTTTTCTATTCCCATTCAGTCAATATCATGATATGTGTCACTCATACATTGTATGTAACAGATAGAGGTCATGAATGTACAATGGTTGTTCAAGCCAATTATAAAATCATAAAGTTAAATGTTCAAACTTTAAAAAAAAATTGAATAAGGCCCGCTGTAGTTGGTGTATGGAATGTTTGATAAGTATTTACTTAACTCACACATGAAAATTATATTAATCTATGTTGATTTACATATTGACCTCTTATACTCTATACATACTTCCATTATAATATCAAAGACATAAAGTAATAGTACCAGTTTGAAATAAAAAAAAAATTCAAATATTTTTTTTGTATATTGACTTATAACTGTTTTAATAATACTGTAATAGGAATGGACAATCATATGATTTCAAAGGTGTCAGATATCAACCGTCACAAGGGTGTACCTATATTCTATATAACCTTGGTATAGGTCAGCCTGAGTTAAATTTCCTCTAGCCCTGACACCATACCAGACATGGTGTCAATGCCAGAGGAAACTCTGGCTAGGTAAAGGTAAGGTGTGATGACCAGTTTCCATCTAACAATTAAGGGGGTCTTTATCTGGTGTCTTCCCACTCAGCCAACATATCCTATTTTAACATTGGGGGTAGGAACAATAGAGAACAATAGGCACTAATTACAGGTAAGTTATAGCCTGTTTTGGAGAAGTACTTGATTCTCAGGTTACCAATTCAATTCAATTCAATTCAATTTATTTCTCTTTAACCATACATAACAGTACAGAGAAAACATATTTACACAATACAAAAGTTATATACAGTTGTTCAGCCAGTGTATAAAGTATGCACACGCAGACTGTATCAATTAGTTTATCAAAACATCTGATATTTAACCATATCGTTACGCATGATACCATTTTATATAATTTCAAATCAACAAAACGATCAAGTCAAGATGAACATGATGTGTAACATCATGCTATGGAGGACACATTGCTAAAGATAATACTAATGAATTTACAGAGTTTTTTCAATGTATTTACGTGGTTTGAGTTCATAAGATCTCTAAATTTTAATATGTTCGGCCTTGTATAATAATATTTATTTAGATATAATTTTCTATGCGCAGCTAATGACTGGCATTCTAGCAGATAATGGAATTCATCTCCTATTTGTTGACTATTACAAAAAATACATATTCTTTCGTGGCGTTCAATATTATTCCACCTTCCAGTTTCAATAATCAGTCTATGATTTGTAGTTCTGAACTTACAAAAAGTATTTCTTTCTTTATCTGTAAGAACGTCTAGATAGCATTCAAAACCAAATTTGTTTTTAAAAATTCTGTAACAACCAGACTTAGAAGAATTAAATACATCATTATCCCACTGCTGTATAAACTGATCATGGAGTGTTTGTTTTACATATGACTTTATCCAAGAAGTATCTAATTCCTGGATATACTGGATATTCCACACATAGCTAATACCACATTCATCTAATAATTGTTGTATATAACGTATATAGGGAACATTATTATTACGGTATTGGTTTAGACATAACAGTTTATAAGTTATTACATTTAGTTTGTTTTCTTTTGAATTAATCAATTGAGACCAATAGGTCAACATTCTCGTCTTAACTGAGATATTCAAAGGATAAGCTCCAAGTTCACCATAAACCATAGACGTTGGTGTACTTCGTTTGACCCCTAATAATAACTTACAAAACTTTAAGTGCGCTCTCTCAATGACTTGTAGATTTGTAAAACCCCAAATCTCACATCCGTATAACAATATAGGTTTTACAATTTTATCATACAGATCATATATACACTGAACAGATAGGTTATATAACCTTCCTTTCTTTAAAACATCATACATAGCAATTGTTGCTTTTTTAACATTGTAATTTTTAGCTTCATTAAAAGAACCTGTGCGTGAAAAAACAGTGCCCAGGTATGAAAAACTTTGGACAATTTCTATGTCTTCAGTATCAAATTTGAATTGTAATCTGTTATTTAGACGACCTTTACTGACTATCATACATTTTGTTTTCTCACTGTTAACTTTCAGTCTCCATATTTTACAATATTCACTAAAAACATTTAGCTGCATTTGCAGGTCTTCTGGGGTGTCAGAAAATAAGATTGTATCGTCAGCATACAACAAAATAAATAGTTTAATATACATATGTAAATCAACTTCAAGTTGGTTTGTCAGGCACTGTAAACCGGTAACATTATTTCTAGTCATAAACTCCTCAAGGTCATTCAAATATAAACTAAATAAAAAAGGAGACAAGTTTTCCCCTTGCCTCAATCCATTATTGCATGCGAAGAATGCAGAATTCTGACCATTAAATGATATGTTAGATTTAATACCTTGATACATATTGTAAATAATTGTATACATTTTGCCATTTATATGATTTAACAACATTTTGTTCCACAGACCATTTCTCCAAACTTTGTCAAAGGCCTTTTCAAAATCAATGAAAATACAGTACAGCTTCTTTTTCATCATATTAGTAAGACTAATTAGGGAATACAGCACAAAAATATTGTCTATAGTTGAATACTTCTTGCGAAATCCAGCTTGGTTTTCACATATTAGATTAACTTCGTCGGAATACTTTAATAGTCTTGCATTTAAAATACTTGTGAATAGTTTGCCGATGCAACTTACAATAGTAATCGGCCTATAATTTTTAGGGTCTGAGGGAGAACCCTTATTTTTATAAATAGGTACAATAGAGCCTCGAAGCCAGCTTTCTGGGATTTTCCCTGTGCTAAAAATAACATCAAATAATATAACATAGAGATCAATCATTTTAGAGGGCGAATATTTAATATATTCATTAATGATGAGATCATCCGAGCAAGCCTTATTGTTTTTCAGTAGCTTAATAGCATGTTCCACCTCCTCTCTGGTTATATTACTATTTAATACATTATTTACAGGACCCATATCAATATCATTATTATCAAACATGTTATCATCTACTCCAACATTTAAGGTTTTAAAGAAATTAAAAAGCGTGTCAATCGATATGTTACCTTTTTTGTTTTTATGTGTACTATTAGAACTTTTAAGTAGTTTCCAGTAATCCCGTGCATTACTACTTTTCATATCTTTCAACTTACGACGGAGGTCTCTTCTGAATTTATTAATACTTTTATCCATTGTATGTTTGTAAGATTTTTCTGATTCTTTATATTTATTGAAGAAATAATCATTTTTGTGACGTCTGTACATACCTTTATGGCGTCGGAATAACTTCCTGGCCGCCTTACATTCACCGTCAAACCAGGGTTTAGAATTTGATTTTGGCTTTTTACATATATTAGTATGGTTATATTTGTATATACCAAAAGTTGACTTAGCAGCACTTACAAGCACATCACTACAGTCTGCCATAAGTGTATTGACATCTAGGTCGTTCGTATTACTGCATTGGTTAATTGTATCAATAATATTCTGAATTTTGTCATCGTTTATATTCTCAATAAAATGTTGGATTTTCTCAGTCTCCCAGTTTTTAATACGTTCAGTATAATCTGTTGTATCATGTGTATTAATGTTATCATTGGTAACTGTATTGGCCATACCACCTATAGTAAGAGTTAGGGGACAATGTGCATCTGACATAAGAGGGCTAAAATCTAAAACATCAAAGTCACGTATGCGTTTTAGGAGCTCAGAGGAACATATGACATAATCGACAACGCTAGAACTTTTACAGGTGTACTTACCTATATCTCTATCACGACCAACTCTACCATTACAGATAAAAATGTCATTATATTTACAAAAATCCAATAGTCGATTCCCAAAATTATTTTTGTGTAAGTCCTGACTTTTTCTGTTCTTAGCAAAACCAGAATTTTCAAATACATTCATGTATGTAACTTCATTTAGGATTTCAGCTGTTAATTGATCTCTATCGTCTATTTCATTGTAATCAATAAAATCTACAGAGCTCGCAGTTCTTGCATTAAAATCTCCTAACAAACACACATTTTTGTAATTAGCTGATAACCTCAAGTATTCAGTTTCAATTTCCAAATATGGATCACCAATACAGTATGTAGAATTCTCGGGTGGGACATAAACCATTCCAAATAAAAAATCATCATCACTTTGTAACTTCGCGCCATCTAACCTAAACCAGCTTACGTATTGACTATCACTTTGTACTTCATAGACATAATCTTCCAAGTCATATTTATATGCTATAACTATACCACCCGACTTCACTTTTTTAAACTTTGTCCTATTTTTCATTACAGTTTTAAAACATGGCAAATCAATGACATCTAAATCATCAGTTTTGGATTCACAGAGACATAAAATATGTGTTACCGGTATTACCTGTGCTACATGCTGTTATCAGTTTGTAGATAATGTATACGAAATGTATATGTATCACAAATACTTTTATTATATTAAAAAATTAAAATAAAATAACTCAAATTTTCATAAATTACTGAAAATAATTCATTTTTCTATATCTTTCATTGTTGAAGATTTCACACTTTATCATAATTATTATGTTTTATAAATAAAACAGAAAATACGTTTGTTCAATTTTAACCTTTACATTGAAAGGTCACATTATCAATACGTTTAAGTCAACGTTACCTGTTTCATTGTAATATATAACAGGTATATATAATGTACTTAAGAGAAAACGATTAAAAACAAAACACTTTAAATCACATTTTAATAGTTCAAGTAAAACAAATCATGTATAACAGTGAAACTGATTGAATAATAAAGCACAAATCAGTATAATCCTAGAAAGCACGGATAAAGTTCACAATATCACCAAAGTCAATTAATCATATCGGCGGTTCTCATATATGCAGTCTTCACCTACGAAATTATTCACGTAATAAATAGTTCAATCTTATTATTACAAAGAAATACTAGTCTATATAATTGTCACTTCCTTTAACACGAGTATATGGTAATCATAACCCTTGCAAGTTCAAGTTGCTTTATGAAATTGAATGTTAAATTACGCTTGTATATAATGTTTAGAATACACAAGTTCCATTTCTCAAAGTATATCATAAACACTTAGGTCCCTTTATGAAATTGAATGTTAATGTTCAGGAAACAGTAAGTGTTCAGAGAAAAATAACTAATGGATCTGGTAAAATGATTGGACCAAGGTGTATACTGTTTATTGTAATTTTGAGGGAATAACAATTGGTTGTTTTTGTGTTGGTTACATACACATACTCTTGTAAACAGTTTTGACTACATATCATTAAGTTTATGCCGTTAACTCTTTATGTGATTTTAACAAAATGCACCTTTATTTTTGTTGAAACAATAATTCCATTTGTAAGAATTAGTTGCTTATTATAAGATAGTAATCATATAAAACAAGACTAATATCATATTGGTCACAGTTGACACATTCTAAAGATAGTAAATATAATATAACTTTATACAAACTCCTTTGTTACTGTCATCATATTGAAAATAGGCCTGTTACATATGTCAGTTTTGTTAAATCTATACTTAACGAATGTGGAATGAGCTATTTATGGAATAACCAGTTTACATCCGAATGTAATCCTGTATGGATTAGACATGTTATTAAGCTAAGACTAAATGACCAGTACTTACAGAACTGGGAGAGTGATGTTAATAACTCATCAAAATCTATATGTTATAGAATTTTTAAAAATAATTTTAATTTTGAAGATTATTTAGATATTTTAGATGATAAAGACAGGATCACTCTTAGTAAATTTCGAACAACTAATCATAAATTTATTGTTAAAACAGGCAGATGGCACCAGATTGAATATATTGATAGAAAATGTCCACATTGCATTAGTCAACAGATTGGTGATGAATTTCATTACTTACTTGAATGTACAAATTTAGCTACAGAAAGAAATTTGTATATAGACAAGTATTTTTGGTTACGACCGAATGTAATTAAATTTAATGAACTTATGAATGCTACTAATATAAAAACACTTAAAAAATTGTGTACATTTATAAGAATAATCACTAATATTATTTGTCCTCCTTAAAACAAGTTATGTATATTATGAATGTGCTGTATATCTACAAACGAACACTACACGAATAATGATTGTATATAATATTGTAAATATGTTTTCTCTATGCATTATGTTATGAAAAGAGAAATAAACCAATTTGAATTTGAATTTGAATATCTAATTGAAAGGGGAAAAAGAACAAGGGAAAAAATGATTGAAAGTACACTGTATATCATTGTTACCTGTATATGGTGCATTTTTAATTATGAAAGATTTTTCCGTTATTTCATTTTTGAAGTGTTGTGTACTATCATTATTAATATAAGTAATAAATTATCAGTATATGTATTCTGTTATTAATACGTACACATGAATGTATATTTTTAAAGGTATTCTTAAACATTTTCATCACTTTTATTGTTAGTCACCTTTGAGTCCCATGTATACGTATACTGAAACAGACTATACCTACATTTTCCACAGGTAAACTCAGGTAATGTTTATATAGCAAAAACAACATGTTGGCTGAGTGGGAATGAACCCTTTATCTAGTTAGATGACCGTGTGTACACCTGTCCAGATCTTCACACCTTATGAGGTAAACTTGGAGGAAGGGGTCATTATTGGGGTCAGTGTAAGTCTGTCTTTTCTCCACATCCATGTACTCACGCTTGATATACAGGTAAATATTGACCTGGAAGTTGGGGGGGAGGGGGGAGGAGGAGGAGGATATATCCGATATAACTGTTAAAAGAACTCCATGTATGACCGGGATTTAATGAGGCAGGCATAACAAAAATAAAGTTGGTTTACCAAATAGAAATGTAAGTCTGATGTTAAACTGTAAATCAAAATTAGACATTAGATCCGGAATATGCTATCAAGGTGTAAAAAAAACAACTTTCTTTTTTATTGTATGTTAAGATAAATATAAACTGTTGGAAGATAAGTATTTGAAATACATTAAAAACAGTACTTAGTACTTCGAGTACAAGTAATGTCCAGTACACAATCAAACTCTACATTTTCAGAGAACTGCACACACAACTTGCTACATTTTTGTTTATAGCCAATTTTCTACTAATTGACGTGGCTTGTTAAAACTCTTCAAATCAAAGGAATGCTATCATACATTTTCAACAAAGTGCAAGATCTATTTATTTTACATAGGGTTAAGTAATAGAAAAAAATCAATTATATTAGATGCTGTTAGTTAACCAATGAAAAATGAACCAACAAAATAATAAGATGATATAGTCAAAATGTATAAGAGTATACACCTATCTATAAACATTATGTATATATGTACTTGGTTACAGGTACATGTGATACATGTGGACCCAGGTAGGATTGGGGCCTGATAGGACTCCAGGTAAACTTGGAGTGCACTCCGAGTGCACTCCAAGTTTACCTGGAGTCCAAACGGAGTGCACTCCGAGTCCAAACGGAGTGGACTCGGAGTGCACTTTGTGTAACCTTTAGTCTACACTCAACTGTAGTTCTGTACTCACCTGTAATTTGTGTACCTGTTTACAGGTAAAGTTTTGATGTTGTTTTTGTTACATTAGAGACCTGGTCCCGTACTCACCTGTAATTTGTGTACCTGTTTACAGGTAAGGTTTTGATGTTGTTTTTGTTACATTAGAGACCTAGTGCTGTACAAACATATAATATGTGTACCTGTTTATAGGTAAAGTTTTGATGTTGTTTTTGTTACATTAGAGACCTACATGTAGTTCTGTACTCACCTGTAATTTGTGTACCTGTTTACAGGTAAAGTTTTGATGTTGTTTTTGTTACATTAGAGACCTGGTCCCGTACTCACCTGTAATTTGTGTACCTGTTTACAGGTAAGGTTTTGATGTTGTTTTTGTTACATTAGAGACCTGGTCCCGTACTCACCTGTAATTTGTGTACCTGTTTACAGGTAAAGTTTTGATGTTGTTTTTGTTACATTAGAGACCTGGTCCCGTACTCACCTGTAATTTGTGTACCTGTTTACAGGTAAAGTTTTGATGTTGTTTTTGTCACATTAGACACCTAGTTCTGTACATATCTTTAATATATGTACAATTCAATTCAATTTGTTTCCAAATGCTACATAGCATATATGATTCCAAGATACATATATATCATATAACATTTCATGAATACAAAATGGCGGAGGTCTATATTGTAATAAAAACAACATCAAAACTTTAAAAAACCTAAAGGCATTTTTCGTTTGTGTGAATTTAAGACGTTAGATGAAATTGGAGAAATACAAATAATGTTCACATATGTCCCGAGCGTCTCGATGGTAGATCATCAGCAGTACTTACCCCTGTCTGTTACTTGCCCTGATAAGATTTCCAGTGATATTCACATACAATGTAGTATTGTCTTAATCACGTGAGATAACAGTAAGATTTAATCCGTATGCTATATCATTCTCTATCCTAATTACATACAGTTTACTCGTGCGTTTGAATACATATATTCTATATTAATTATGTAGCATAGTGTATATATCTGAATATCAAATTTACCCATGTAGGTATGATGTGCGACTGCATGCATTAACAGTTCATTGGTGGTTCGTCTGGGCATGCGCATCTTACATGTACATCTGTAGCTCACGTGTTACTTTTTTTTTATATATATATATGATCACACATCTTTACTTCAATGAAATTGACATTCACCATCAATTATAATTCACTATAAACCAGTAACAATACCCACATCAAAGACGTTTTAATTAAAGGGGCATTCCTTCGTTCGGACATCAGAAACATGCACACTTTCATCTGATGAACTCTATACCACCGGGTTCAATCGTACTGACCGGGCGCCGGTGCTTACACCTGAGCGTCGATGAATTTTACACCCGAGCAATGATAATTTCTATAGAAAATGAAAGCCTCTAGTTGAGCGTTCGCCGCTGTGAGGAAGGCTTTGGGTTCTGTCCCCTGGCCGAGACATACCAAATGGTAGTTACTGCTCCTGCTTAGCGCTCAGTATACAAGGAGTGGGACGACGGGTTCGCGCGTTGTCAGTATAATGTGACCGGGTGGGGTATCCTGCTGGGTGTCTTCGGCAGTATGCTGCAGTGAGGTACACTATAAATCGGCAAAAGTTCCGGCCTATCACAAGGAGACTTAACACGAGTATACCGTAGCCTCCCAAAACACACATACGCACTCACCACACGCATGCATGTCGCATGTCAATAATTATCATACATATTAAGCCACAGTATTGCTCGGTTTTTTTCCTTATTCTAAAACAGAGATGATGTATGCAGAAAGCATATTTAATCTCCCGAAGAGGAAACACAATCGGCCCCACATTGTATATTCCTTGTTCTCCGTCGTTATCACAAGTGTAATGCTGAGAAACATCTTAAAGCCTTATCGAATATGCGCATAATGCACACCATTACGATCTTTTTTTTGAATGAATATGATAATCCACATGTGCACATGATCAAACAAACGTAGGTGGGGTTTTTCTGTGTTTAATTCCGTTTCCTCGACCCTTTAAAGAGGTCTGTCCGTGAATGAATTGTAACGAATTGCATAAATGCAAAAAATACATAACAAAAATCATCAAAAGGCCAACTCTGGTAATCTTTACATCACTACCATGTCAGCAAATTGCGGCGCCCGGGTGTAAAGCTCAAGGGCGTCTCCGTTGCTACAGGTGTAAAATACGGAAATGTTTAATTTTCCTATTTAACTATTACCAATCAATCTAATAAGATTTGATAATGTCAAAACAATTAATTCCGATAAACTGTGAGATTTACAGTCATTTCGATCTCAGATTTTGCTATATACAATGTATGTTGCATAATTCGTTGATTGCGGCATAATTTGGTCATACCCGCCTACACTGTGGGCGAATTAGCAAAAAAATGAGAGGTGTTTTTCCTATCCGTTATCCTTGTAAGTTAGAGCCAATTTATCAAAGTGTTCCGTGGTCGGGTTATTTTCCTTGAAGGACAGCATTATCACATCAAAAAAGGAGAAAAAATACCTCAACCGTTCTTCCGATCCGTCTTCGGCGTTCATTTTCTATAGAAATTGTCGTTGCCCGGGTGTAAAATTCATCGACGCCCAGGTGTAAGCACCGGCGCCCGGTTAGTACGATTGAACCTGGTGTATATCAGAACGACGAGCGTACGAGTGTTTGTGAAGTAATGAAATTAACTCTGAAATATACAGGGAAAACGCGTATCTTATACAAATACCGTATGTCTTTGCAGTAATTAGAGATACTTCGGGTCGAATGAATAATTTTAAGGACTTAATATTCGATGAACTTTGGTTTATTTTGAGAGTAAAACTGTCGTATTAATGTAAAGATTATAACTTTTACTACTGGGGAAAAAACATATTTTCCAGTATTTTTTTTTTTTTTTTTTTTTACGACCTAAACTTTATTGAATCGAAGGAAAACCCCTTTATTAATTTTACTTTTGATTTGGTTCTCTTCTATTGATTAATGAGAGAATTTTTACATACAAATTTCTTCTTCGTGAATATAGGTAGTGGGGTAAGCGCACTCCTGACTTCGTACTGGATACTGCGTGCTGCCTACTACCTTCTCCATATTGCTTACTATGCATTGTCAACGTTGTATTGTCTACTATTGTTTTTCAGCATAGCCGTACACTTTTCTTTTGGTCCCGGATATGGGAGGTACCTCAGGTTTTTACAAGAATTTACAAATGAAGATTTTAATTTCTATAAATCTGTTTGTCATTGATATATATAAATAATGGTGACGTAGAAAATTTTTAGAATTATCAAATGACAATGAGCGAAAGTTATTGTGTACATTTAGAACTTGTAATCATAACTTGATAGTGGATACTAGGACATGGAATAATATTGAACATCAAGATAGAATTTATCCTTATTGTAATTTACGTGAAATCGATGATGAATTCCACTTTCTATCAAAATGTCATTTTTTTAAATACAGAAAGCAAACTATATTTAGATGATTATATATATTAATTGATAAATGCTAATAAATGATCAGAAAAAAATGAGCACAAAAAAAGGTAAAAAGTTAAGAAATTTATGAAAAAATTGTCAAGATTATGTTTCAAAAAATCTCACAATTTGTCCTCCACATCAAATTTTGTTTGTACATTATTGTAAACATGTTTTTCTCTGTACATCTAAATAAAATAAAGTTTCATAAAATTGATAATTAGCACGTAAATAGCCGTACACGATTAAAGAGAATCGGTGGTATATTTGCTATGCACTGTATAGGTACAATGTACATTGTAGTACTCGTTCTGAATTAAATTACCTCTCGCTAACTAGGCCTGTGACAAAAGCGACGCTTGAACATATATACATATTTACATTCTGTGTTGCATTTGCCTATATGCCGTTAGTAAACCAAATTGTATTCATGAGACTGTATACTGCAATTTACAGTGATTCGGTCAGAGTAGGAATACAGCCCCAGGTGTTGCTGGTCAAAACAATGGCCGCCAGTTACTTTCGGCCTGGAGAGATTTCGAATGCTAGCATTTATTATCCACAACACAAAAAATAAAGCAACTTCATAAGTTATGAGAATAATATTTTATAATTAAAACAAAATGTAGTCAACACAAAATAACTTTAAGCGCCGTTCTTGATCTAAGAATTATCAAATTGTCAATGTCGTCACACTCACAGGGGCTCGTTTCCGAAATTTCAGAAATGTAAGACACGACAACATTAAAAGTCCAGTATGAATACATAAAAAAAAAAATCTTGTGAAAAATCGGGAGCATCGACATGGTTTCCGGTGTGTATGTATAGGCCTATTGGATTTTAGTTTTGTGGTTATTCACTGATGTTAAAGGCCTACCTTACAAAATATGTACACTCTCTATTTGTAGGTAAGCGCATGTCGACTAATTGTTTTGTGGTGTAAAACAATAGCGCTACGGACACAATAGGGCTTCGGACACTGTCCATTATAAGTGACTCTTATACAAAAAAAACCACAATGGCCATTGTATCGTGTCCAGAGATCACTCACGCGTGTCCGTTAAATGCATTCTAACTACGTACATGTATATATATATCTATATATATACCAGTGTAATTAGCGACAGTATAGGCGCTGCAGATGTTTGAATATTACAATATGATATCGGGCTCCCCTGAATTCCACTGAAGTTTTGACGTCCGTTCTGCGGCTGGCGTTTCGAGGATTAAGGTTGGTGTACTTGAATTTGAACCAATAATAGTCTTTCAGACGTGTCCATCAAGTGATTTAGCTGTATGTATATGTATGTATATATTTTACTTATATATGTAAAAGATTTTGGCGCCAATTTTGTAACAGGAGAGGAGAAAATGCAGCGGCCAGACCGGGGTTCGAACCCGGGACCTCCGAACACTAGCCGGATGCTAACTCAAGCATTGAATTGAACATGAGAATCGAACTAAAACTGATATCTATCGTTCATGTCTACTGGGAAAATGTTCTATGGGACCAACAATTTATAGATACCATAGAGGAACAACACTATCTTCATTCTGTGTATGTTGTACGGGATAATGAACTGAATGTTGTTCTAATAAAAATATTCTTTAACGTGGCGGCCTTCGCGCCATGATCACTTGATTCATTTTAGCCCGAGTTTCCTCTGGCCCTGACACCAGACCAGACATGGTGACAGGGCCAGAGAAACCCCAGGCTAGTTCATTACCTCCAATGGATTTATTTATAACCCCATTAAAGTGATATTGACTCCCGCAACTAAACATTTTGGGCTCGGTGATTGTAAGATGGATGTCTTGCACACAAAGGCTTAGACTTTCATGTACATGTAGTTCCCTTAATTTTGATTTTGTTTTAAGATCAAATCTTGTACATATTGCAGTATGTTCTTATAGGGCAACCCCTATGTAAAGTCTTTCGCTACTTTTTAGAATATTTATAAATGAAAATAAAAGTTGGATTCAATTTGGAAACGAATTTGTTAAGAAACTTTAGAAACTTGCATGCAATCTAATTAAAATCTAGATGGTTATTCTCACTACATCACATGAACATCTAACGACATAAAGGGTCATGTCAGGATGACCTTTTGGAGTAACCAATCAAATCACTACTTACAGAATCTTGGAAGTAAATTTCGTATGTGCGAAATAGCATGGCTAGAGTGCATAGCTTGTATAATCTGTCAATCTGTTTCAAGTCATTTCGTCCCACGAAGCATAAACAGTAGATATATTCAATGTTCATGCTGTACCGAAATGGTTAGCTTCAGATACTTGATGGGCGAATGGGTGAGATCGATGACATATCGAAAAATTGGCAATTCGCCCTGAAAGTGAGATATTGAGATACCAAATGACCATCTAGATTTAATTAGATTGACCGCATGTTACTGTGGGCCTGAATTCAAATGTCTTTAGATACATGCAAACTTTTATTAAACCCAACGACTGATTTCGATAGTAACACATACTGTATTGTAGAAATAGGCATGTTTTCATTGTGTCACTTGTGTTCTATATGTAAATTATATAGTGAGAAGGCCTGGATAAGCTGTTGAAACTTGCATAAAACATTCTTTACAATAAATATGAAACTTACAATGAACACAACCACAAGGCCACTTCTAGAAAATATCTAGCTTTAATTTGTTAACATCACAAGAATAGAAGAGCATTTTGACATTTCCCGATTTACGTGTAATTGCGTTAATATAATCCCCCGAAAACTTTATAATCCTACAGGTTGACAGAGTATGGAAGTTCTAAATGTTCTCCTCTTCCTGTGGGCCCTGGAATCTGTCACAGAGGCGCAACGCAGGACAAGACATGGAGGTAAGATTTCTATAGACGGACGGACAAGACATGGCGGTAAGATTTCTATAGACGGACGGACAAGACATGGAGGTAAGATTTCTATAGACGGACGGACAAGACATGGAGGTAAGATTTCTATAGACGGACGGACAAGACATGGAGGTAACATTTCTATAGACGGACGGACAGGACATGGAGGTAACATTTCTATTGACGGACGGATAAGACATGGAGGTAAGATTTCTATAGACGGACGGACAAAACATGGAGGTAACATTTCTATTGACGGACGGACAAGACATGGAGGTAAGATTTCCATTGACGGACGGACAAGACCCAGAGGTAAGATTTCTATTGACGGACGGACAGGACATAGAGGTAACATTTCTATAGACGGACGGACAAAACATGGAGGTAAGATTTCTATAGACGGATGGACAAGACATGGAGGTAAGATTTCTATAGACGGACGGACAAGACATGGAGGTAAGATTTCTATTGACGGGCGGACAAAACATGGAGGTAACATTTCTATTGACGGACGGACAAGACATGGAGTTAACATTTCTATAGACGGACGGACAAGACATGGAGGTAAGATTTCTATAGACGGACGGACAAGACATGGAGGTAAGATTTCTATAGACGGACGGACAGGACATGGAGGTAAGATTTCTATAGACGGACGGACAAGACATGGAGGTAAGATTTCTATAGACGGACGGACAAAACATGGAGGTAACATTTCTATTGACGGACGGACAAGACATGGAGGTAACATTTCTATAGACGGACGGACAAGACATGGAGTTAACATTTCTATAGACGGACGGACAAGACATGGAGGTAAGATTTCTATAGACGGACGGACAAGACATGGAGGTAAGATTTCTTTAGACGGACGGACAAGACATGGAGGTAAGATTTCTATAGACGGACGGACAAGACATGGAGGTAAGATTTCTATAGACGGACGGACAAGACATGGAGGTAACATTTCTATAGACGGACGGACAAAACATGGAGGTAACATTTCTATAGACGGACGGACAAGACATGAAGGTAACATTTCTATAGACGGACGGACAAAACATGGAGGTAAGATTTCTATAGACGGACGGACAGGACATGGAGGTAACATTTCTATTGACGAACGGACAAGATATGGAGGTATGATTTCTATAGACGGACGGACAAGACATGGAGGTAAGATTTCTATAGACGGACGGACAGGACATGGAAGTAACATTTCTATTGACGGATGGACAAGACATGGAGGTAACAATTCTATTGACGGACGGACAAGACAGAGGTTGCTTTGCTGATTGTAATACTAAAATAACTATCTCTAATATGTCTTTATATACTATATGCATTACATTTCACATAAGTGTTCCAACAAATGTTCATTTTATTCACGAGTTATCAAATAACAATAATCTAGTATTAAATAGAGATACTGAAACATATTGATCTTAGAAAACGAGGCCTGGTAAAAGAGAGATATTTTGTTTTTCAATTCGAATAAAGACAACCCTTTCTCTGAAATTAATTCGTTTTTAGTAGTGCAAGTACTTTGAGCTGAGCGTATTCTCGGATTTTGTTTGTTTCGGTGTCTCATTGTAGTAGTTAGTGGCTACCTCACATAGTAACCTTCGTGATGTCCGTAGCGTTCTAACCGGAGTAAGTAAGGCCAAATGTCTTGTCCAAGGACACACCCACGACAGCACAGACCAGCTTGTTTCTCAGCTTCTTAAGGAACACAAACTGTCACGGGTAGGGTGCATCTAACGACTTACCTCTAATCTTTCCCTGAGGTTAAGTATAGGGACCACGGAACCAAATGATTTCCCATAGACGGTAATATTAACGTTTATCACTGTACTGCTTAAATGGAGTTTTCAACACTGGTCCAGTAGCAATAATTTTGAAGTATGTCATCTCGGAAACCTCTAAATGGAATTATAAAAAATTCTACCAATTTGAATTTTTTTTTTATATGGGGGCTGCCATCTTGTATTGAAATCAGCACCAAAAATTCATCTAAATTAACAACAGAATACACACTTACTTACCTCCCCCTGACAAAAACCGGCTAGCAAAAAAATAACTGTTTTTTCTATATATTTTACATCTATATGTATTGCCCGACCCACATATTAAAACTTTGGAAACTTCTCTCACCTTAATATCCAATCAGTAGGCCTCGATGTATTCACCTTCCTATTAAATCTTCTGCCCAAACGGGGAAAACCCACATTCTATTTTTGATTTGGTTCTGTGGTCCCTATATGTAGGCTGGGCTCTAACCGAATGAGCTATCACGGTCCTCTCTATTTTAGGATCGCTTTCGAAAACAAGCATAATGTTATTGGCTTCCATTGGTTAGAATGCCTCACTATGTCACCAGAGACTCGTTGTTAAGTTTTTATGCGGAATTATTTAACTGATGCAGCTAAATCAATATTATTGTAGGTGGAACATTCAGTGTTTATCCTTCACGAGGTGTGGTTGTTCCTCACGGCTTCTCACTGCCCCTGCCGAGAACCAAAGCGCCATTTCGACACCGATTCCACACCAGTGAAGCGTCTACGGGATCTGGACCCGGAAGAAACTTCCCTTTGACCTATATTCCGGAAACAATGTCCCCAGCACCCACAGCCTTAAAGGCAGTGTTCCACTGGTGTTCCGTTCCGGGAGATATGTTCCAATAAGTTTCAGCTCTGTAAATGGAATCTTGCCTCAAAATATTGGAAATATGAACACAGGAGAGAGACACAGTTGGAGAAATAGTCTTCATTTTAATTCCGGAAACACGTTTCAGGGTAATATACGGAATAACTTGAACACCGGAAACAGTATTCAGCCATGGTTTAACAATGGAGACTGGTCGTTGAACACCGGAAGTAAGTTCAATACATTGTTTAGTACCGGAAGTATTAACCCTTTTCTTAATAACGATCGCGATGTCCCAACTTCCGGCAATACTGAAACGAAAAGTCAGACGCAGCTCGCTCCTGGAAGAAACAACTCCTCAAATTTTATCGTCAAAAACAACATCACGCCCATCGATATTTCTCAACACGGGAGAAACATAGAAAATCAACTTTACAGCAAACTCGATTTCTTGGATTCGTCAGAAGGAGGAAATGTAGACCTTGGAGTCAAACAATTTTCTGCCTTTGGATTTCCATTGGAATCTAAACCTCCCTCACTTCCATTCGATACAAAGAAGAACCAAGTCGATACTTTGTTAAAGTTAAGAGCAACCCAGATAAACCAGTTCGCTGTGCCAAAGGATTCCAATCATTTTGGATCAACAGAATTGTTGGACGGAACAGTCTCTGGAACGACGGATCCAACGTCTTTACCTAAAGGAAGTGGTTCTCCAGATATGACACAGATTACTGCCGCGGAGTTCGGCAATGCTTCTCCAGATATGACACAGATTACTGCCGCGGAGTTCGGCAATGCTTCTCCAGATATGACACAGATTACTGCCGCGGAGTTCGGCAATGCTTCTCCAGATATGTCACAGATTACTGCCGCGGAGTTCGGCAATGCTTCTCCAGATATGACACAGATTACTGCCGCGGAGTTCGGCAATGCTTCTCCAGATATGTCACAGATTACTGCCGCGGAGTTCGGCAATGCTTCTCCAGATATGACACAGATTACTGCCGCGGAGTTCGGCAATGCTTCTCCAGATATGACACAGATTACTGCCGCGGAGTTCGGCAATGCTTCTCCAGATATGACACAGATTACTGCCGCGGAGTTCGGCAATGCTTCTCCAGATATGACACAGATTACTGCCGCGGAGTTCGGCAATGCTTCTCCAGGCATGCCACAGATTACTGCCGCGGAGTTCGGCAATGCTTCTCCAGATATGACACAGATTACTGCCGCGGAGTTCGGCAATGCTTCTCCAGATATGACACAGATTACTGCCGCGGAGTTCGGCAATGCTTCTCCAGGCATGCCACAGATTACTGCCGCGGAGTTCGGCAATCTTGCTGTTCTTAGAGGGTCAAATAATTTTCAAGTAGCAGGAGAAAACGCACGAATACTTTCTCCATCCTGGCTAAATCAACAAGCTGGTGACAGTTTCCGGAACATTCCACAACCACTGCGTAGTCTGAGCAGAGGTGTGAATGTACCTATTACAACAAAGCTACCATTTCGACTAGAATCTCCACACAGATCACAGCCACCCTTTTCAGCTATTCCGCCTCGACACCCGCTCAATCCAACAACAGCTTTCGATTTGATGAGTAACATGGCGGGTCCTTTTCACGACCCGCTCATGGTTTTTGGTTTAAATAAAATACTAGATCTCGACATCACAGATAATACCTTCTTTAAAGCCATTTCGAATCCGATCAGCGCCAATGAAGCTTTACAGATGAGAATTCATGCGACGCCATCTATAAATCTTATGGCGTCGTCCAATGACCACACAAGTCCGTTCCTGCCGCCATCGCCCATTTCGCCTCAAAATGACATCATGAACGCTCCTCTGATCACCAATAATGACATCCGTACGGGACCACATCTCTTCCAAGCTCCTCATGACGCCAATGCGAGATCGGCAAATAGTGTATTGCCGCCTGGAACTCTTCAATTCCATGCACAGCACAGCGGACACTTTTCACGTAATCCATTCCTTGTAAACTCCAACCCAGTCATGACCCATTCAACGAGTCCACCCGGTGTCCAGTTCCTTTCACGAACAATTCCAAGAATGACAGAAAATGGCTTCTCTAGAAATTTGTTGCAAACACATTCCTTGTTCGATCCAGTCTTTGGAATAACGTTTGGAGATTCACACGACCCCGTGGTCAAGAAAACCAGGATTCACAAGGAAAGTGGTGACAGAAACATCTCCTTGGGTGAAAAAATGTCCAAACCTGTCAATATCCATACTGTATCTAAACCCACTAACTTAACGAAGATGACGTCAACAAAAACTTCACGTCAGTAAATATCACTATTACACATCACAACATCTTAGAGAACGCTGTACTGTTGTGTATAACTAATGAGTGGGTTAATTTGTAATTAATTTTACATTTATTATGATTATTAAGAGTTATTTCCCTTTTATTATTTTCCGGATATTATGTTTTGGTTTCTTTTTCATTTGATTAGTGTTAACCATTTTCCGGATATTTTGGTTCCTTGTTCTTTATTATGTTCCCTTATTTGGTTCCTTGTTATTATTATGGATGGGGCCGCGGTGGCCGAGTGGTTAAGGTGTCCCGACACTTTAACACTAGCCCTCCACCTCTGGGTTGCGAGTTCGAAACCTACGTGGGGCAGTTGCCAGGTACTGACCGTAGGCCGGTGGTTTTTCTCCGGGCACTCCGGCTTTCCTCCACCTCCGAAACCTGGCACGTCCTTGACCCTGGCTGTTAATAGGACGTTAAACAAAAACAAACAATCTTTATTATGTAATAAAGGTCAGGATTGGTCAATTGACCACATCCTCAAATGATACATATTAATTAACTCTCAGGGGATATAAAAAGACTTGCGCGTTTTGCATAAGGCGTTCTCCAGCAGCTTTCAGTCTAAACGGACTTAGTGCCGTTTGGATGTACATATTTAGGATGTAAATATGTAGATTTAGATTTGTTTAAATGTGTGTGAATTGTAAAGTGTGAATGCGCCGGCGATAGTGTGGAAGATGGATGAAACTTCATTGGATTATATTGTACCTTCGGGATTTTCATTTAGATTAATAAATATCGGTAAACTTTACATCCTGCGTCGAATTATGTTTATCGCACCACAACCATCCAAAAACGAACTTTCACGTCCCGTGTTCATGGAGAGCGGACGTTACACAAGTAATCGTTGTAGTGTTGTCATCACCCGTTACTGCGCATGTTCACATACAAACAATAACGTCCGGTACACAAAGGATGCTTGACTGGTACATTTAACTATTAACCATAACACTTTAATATTTACATTCTGTGTTGCATTTGTCTATATGTCGTTAGTAAACCAAATTGTATTCATGAGACTGTATACTACAATTTACAGTGATTCGGTCAGTGTAGGAATACAGCTCCAAGTGTTGTAGGTTAAACAATGGCCACCAGTTACTTTCGGCCTAGAGAGCTTTGGAATGCTAGCATTTATTTACAGAAGCCACAACGAAAAATAAAGCAACATCGCAAGTTATGAGAGTATCATTTTATAATTAGAAAAATGTAGTCAACGCGAAATTACTATAAGTGCCACTCTTGATCTATACGAAATATGATCAAATTGTGAATGTCGTCATACTCACAGGGGCTCGTTCCGAATTTTCAGAAATGCAAGATACGACAACAATAAAAGTAATGTATTTATAAAAACAATCTTGCATAAATATCGGGAGTATCGACATGGTTTCCGGTTGAATATGTGTAGGCCTACTGGATTTTAGTTTTGTGATTATTCACTGATCTCAATGGCCTACTTTACAAAATCGAGCCCCTGTGAAGTTGAAAATCGTCTGCTAAGTTAGCCTAGCGACACTGAGTTGACCGGTTAGACTGGAATCTGTTTCGAACGAAATATCCTTGGAATCATTTCCCCTACTGTCAAGACGACTTTCATTTAGAATCTAAACGCTGGTATTCTTGTTAAATTAACGTAAACCCAGTCGATAGAAACATAAGTGTTTCCGAGGAATCGAGTCTGTCCTGGGCAATGCCCGTTCGAACCGCATCACTTCTAAATGTTAACTTTATATCATTGCGCAGAAAAAACGGTTTCGATTTTGAACAATCAGAAATTATGCAATTGTGAACAATTTGGCGATACCTACAAGCGTATATGAAATAAAAAATAAAGCCAAATTTGTACAAAAACGTTCTTATGTGCTTGCTATTAATAACGTCATCAGGAACTATATTATTCCTTCTGGAAATTTCGGCTGTTCCGGTATTTGAACTTGATGACGTCAGTGATAGGGTAAGCGGCAAGTTTAAACGCGTCATAACCTACACTAAATAAAAAATCTTTATGAATGTAAATATAAGCATTGAACTGTTACCAAATGGTAGTATACAGTCGATATGAATACAATTTGGGTGACAGATAAATATTTCATGTCGCCCTACCTAACGGGCGACATTCTATTTATCTGTCACCCAAATTGTATTCATATCGACTGTATACTACCATTTGGTAACAGTTCAATGCTTAAGTAATAGCAAACTTATATAATGACATACATATATACAGTATATATGAACACTACAACCATGTACTAGTATGAACGTAATTCTCTGTTTCAAATAAACAGTTATTCCAACAACGCAACAAGTTTACATTTCTTTTTGGGTTCGTTAAAGCTTTCAGGAACAACATTAGTAAGACAATAGATTGTCGGCCATCTATTGGCGAAAGACGAAACAAATCAGCCACCGTAAAGATCCCAAATTTAGTCGCCTCTTACGATCACTCCATCTACAGATCTAGAGATATTGTACACCAGTACACTACCCGCCACTGTAACACATTTATCACATGTCCATTGAATTTCTGTTTTGCTGTATAAACATTTACAACAGTGTTTAGTACTATTTATACGTTAGACTTATGAAATACTGTTATGATTCCAAAACAATTATAACATAAAGATATTAGATGTTAAACTTTCAAATCATGCGATTGCATTTAGTTTATAGTCTGTAGGTGTTTTCGAATACGAGCTGTTTTTTGTTTCAAGCACAGATGTGAAATGTTTCGACGTGTAATCCTGGTTCCCATAAATCCTGATTGTTCTCGCCGTGTGCTAGTCCACAGGCGCGTGCGTCTGGGAAGTATTTATGACAAAATAGCCTCTACTCTTACTATAGCAATAAGGTGTTTTTTCTCTCTCTATAAATACCAACCAGAAACAGACGCCTGTGGTAAGGCCCTATACAGAAACAGTCGCCTGTGGTAAGGCCCTATACAGAAACAGACGCCTGTGGTAAGGCCCTATACAGAGACAGACGCCTGTGGTTAGGCCCTATACAGAAACAGACGCCTGTGGTAAGGCCCTATACAGAAACAGACGGCTGTGGTAAGGCCCTATACAGAAACAGACGTCTGTGGTAAGGCCCTATACAGAAACAGACGCCTGTGGTAAGGCCCTATACAGAAACAGTCGCCTGTGGTAAGACCCTATACAGAAACAGACGCCTGTGGTAAGGCCCTATACAGAAACAGACGCCTGTGGTAAGGCCCTATACAGAAACAGACGCCTGTGGTAAGGCCCTATACAGAAACAGACGCCTGTGGTAAGGCCCTATACAGAAACAGACGCCTGTGGTAAGGCCCTATACAGAAACAGACGCCTGTGGTAAGGCCCTATACAGAAACAGACGCCTGTGATAAGGCCCTATACAGAAACAGACGCCTGTGGTAAAGCCCTATACAGAAACAGACGCCTGTGGTAAAGCCCTATACAGAAACAGACGCCTGTGGTAAAGCCCTATACAGAAACAGACGCCTGTGGTAAGGCCCTATACAGAAACAGACGCCTGTGATAAGGCCCTATACAGAAACAGACGCCTATGGTAAGGCCCCATACAGAAACAGACGCCTGTGGTAAGGCCCTATACAGAAACAGTCGCCTGTGGTAAGGCCCTATACAGAAACAGACGCCTGTGGTAAGGCCCTATACAGAAACAGTCGCCTGTGGTAAGGCCCTATACAGAAACAGACGCCTGTGGTAAGGCCCTATACAGAAACAGTCGCCTGTGGTAAGGCCCTATACAGAAACAGACGCCTGTGGTAAGGCCCTATACAGAAACAGACGCCTGTGGTACGGCCCTATACAGAAACAGACGCCTGTGGTAAGGCCCTATACAGAAACAGACGCCTGTGGTAGGGCCCTATACAGAAACAGACGCCAGTGGTAAGGCCCTATACAGAAACAGACGCCTGTGGTAAGGCCCTATACAGAAACAGACGCCTGTGGTAGGGCCCTATACAGAAACAGACGCCTGTGGTAAGGCCCTATACAGAAACAGACGCCTGTGGTAAGGCCCTATACAGAAACAGACGCCTGTGGTAAGGCCCTATACAGAAACAGACGCCTGTGGTAAGGCCTTATACAGATGATGCACCGCCTTCTACTTTTACATTCTCTTTTGTGATTGGCTACTGTAAACATGGTTATTTTTGCGGAGGGTTAATTTCGCGATTTCGATACGCAAATTAAACGCTTAGGGTTAATTTTCGAGATCGATCCACCCATTTGTAGCTTGAGCTTACGCCAATTGGTTTCCAAATGATACATTTACGTGTGGGGGGAATTCTCGCGATCAAAAGGACTCTGCGTAATTGGCGTAAATTTCCACAGATACAGGAAGTTGGGCAAATAAATGTCCTTTAAATAGGCGACACAAAATTTCGTATACCAAATATAATGCTTCATCCCGAGCCGAAGGGCTGTGGTGGCCGAGTGGTTAAGGTGTCCTGACACTTTATCACTAGCCCTCCACCTCTGGGTTGCGAGTTCTCAACCTGCGTTGGACAGTTGCCAGGTACTGACCGTAGGTCGGTGGTTTTTCTCTGGGTACTCCTTCACCTCGAAAACCGGGCACGTCCTTAAATGACCCTGGCTGCTACTATGGATGTCCAAAACCAAATCTACCTGAGCCTGCAAGGAATGTTTTGAATCGTGTATGTGGTCGGGTAAGGTATTCCAGACTAAGAGGTCCTGCTCTGTTGTGGTATCTAAAAGTGTATTATTTTTCTACAATGTTGATCATTGTGGTAGTATGCTGGTGATTGATTCGATAAATGATTCGAAAATGTTATTGTGAAAAATAAAACGTTCTTGTTGATTTATTTACATGTGTATGCATTTTGTTTTTAATGACTTGACCGTTCATTACCACTTCAAAAAACACCCTCAAATTCAGGGCATTCTTATACACAAATCAAGTACGACCCCCATTAACCGGAAGTTGTGTTATTCTAATGACGACAAATACATGTACGTCACTGTTCGACAGATTTCATGCAAATACTTTTAAAATATCTGTTAACAGTTTTAACATCGAGAGACAACGGTAGAAGAAGATTGTTTTAGGAATACTTATATCTACATTATAAATGACCATTACCGTGTATCGCATTTATATAAAACAGGTTGACATGCATGTGCATATTGGCGTTAAATAACAATAAAAACATTTAAATTTCTTGAGTCAAAGGTTGCCGCACGTACATGTAATCTCAAACGCACACCTTACAAAGTATGTTTTGAGCCAAACATGATAATTTCAACAAAGGATGTCATTATTTGCTATATTATTTTATTTCAAATGCTGCAGATAAAATATACAATAAAATGTAAACAAGAGGCCCATGGGGCCTGTATCGCTCACCTGGTTGGATTTGACCAAATGTCAAAATAATGTACATGTTCAATTTGTCAATACATATAAAAAATGTACTCTCTGAAAGACCATATGGATTATTTTTACACAATAATGGTGTTTAAAGAAACTAAGTCCCTTAGGGTGGGGAAAACCCTTTGGCCTATTTTTACATAAAAATTGTGTTTATCCCTTAATGCCCAGCGATACTATACATAGTTATGGGATTGAGGGTCACAGTAACCATTTATGCAAAATCTGTTCCCCCATCACCAGGGATGTTTCTGACCAAATTGGGTTCAAATCCATTTAAAACTCAAATCTCTATTTCCCCTATTTGGCCCCTCCCTTCAGGCCCCTTGGGGGTCAGAGTCAATATTTATATAAACTCCCTTTCCCCCCTTCCCCTAAGGATATTCCAGACCAAATTTGGTTCAAATCCATTCATAACTTTATGAAAATAACGATTTAAAGGAGTAACCCCTATTTCCCTATTTGGCCCAGCCCCTCAGGCCCCTCAATATTTATACAAACTCTTTCCCCCCCTTCCTCTCTGGATGTTCCTGACCAAATTTAGTTAAAATCCATTCGTAACTTAATAATTAATAGCGATTTAAAGGATTAACCCCTATTTTCCCTATCAGACCCCACTCCTCAGTCCCCTGGAGATTCAGAGTAAAACATTATACCAACTCGGTTCCCCTTCTCCAATGAATATTCCTGACCATATTTGGTTTAAGTCCATTTAAAACTTTATGACTAGTAGCAATTAAAAGACTAATCTCTATTTCCCCTACTTGGCCCCGCCCCTTAGGCCCCTAGGGGTACAGAGTAAAAATTCATATAAACTCTGTTCCCCCTCCCCTCAAGGATGTTCCTGACCAAATTTGGTGAAAAGCTATTCAATACTTCAGGAGTAGTAGCGATTTAAAGGAGTGACCCTATTTCCCCCCGCCCCTCAGGCCCCTGGGGGTTGAGAATAAAGATTTAAACAAACTCTGTTCCTCTTCCTCCAAGGATGTTCCTGACCAAATCTGGTTCAAATTCATTAATAACTTTATGACTAGTAATGATTTAAAGGATTAACCCTATTTCCCCTATTTGGCCCTGCCCCTCAGGCCCCTGGGGGTTCAAAGTAAAAATTTATACAAACTCTGTTTCCTTTCTGCCAAGGATGTTACTGACCAAATTTGGTTCAAATTCATTCATAACTTTATGACTAGTAGCGATTTAAAGGATTAACCCTATTTCCCCTATTTGGCCCTGCCCCTCAGGCCCCTGGGGGTTCAAAGTAAAAATTTATACAAACTCTGTTTCCTTTCTGCCAAGGATGTTACTGACCAAATTTGGTTCAAATTCATTCATAACTTTATGACTAGTAACGATTTAAAGGAATAACTCTATTTCCCCTATTTGGCCCCGCCCCTCAGGCCCCTGCGGGTTCAGAGTAAAAATTTATACAAACTCTGTTCCCTTTCTGCCAAGGATGTTCCTGACCAAATTTGGTTCAAATTCATTCATAACTTTATGACTAGTAGCGATTTGAAGGAGTAACCCTATTTCCCTATTTGGCCCCGCCCCTCAGGCCCCTGGGGGTTCAGAGTAAAAATTTATACAAACTCTGTTCCCCTTCTGCCAAGGATGTTCCTGACCAAATCTGGTTCAAATTCATTCATAACTTTATGACTAGTAGCGATTTAAAGGAGTAACCCTATTTCCCCTATTTGGCCCCGCCCCTCAGGCCCCTGGGGGTTCAGAGTAAAAATGTATACAAACTCTGTTCCCCTTCTGCCAAGGATATTCCTGACCAAATTTGGTTCAAATTCATTCATAACTTTATGACTAGTAACGATTTAAAGGATTAACCCTATTTCCCCTATTTGGCCCCGCCCCTCAGGCCCCTGGGGGTTCAGAGTAAAAATGTATACAAACTCTGTTCCCCTTCCCCCAAGGATGTTCCTGACCAAATTTGGTTCAAATTCATTCATAACTTTATGACTGACCAAATTTGGTTCAAATTCATTCATAACTTTATGACTAGTAGCGATTTAAAGGAATAACCCTATTTCCCCTATTTGGCCCCGCCCCTCAGGCCCCTGGGGGTTCAGAGTAAAAATGTATACAAACTCTGTTCCCCTTCCCCCAAGGATGTTCCTGACCAAATTTTGTGAAAATCCATTCAATACTTTAGGACTAGTAGCAATTTAAAGAAAAAGTTGACGGACGCCGGACGCCGGACGACGGACGCTGCACCATGGCATAAGCTCACCGGCCCTTCGGGCCAGGTGAGCTAAAAAGCAAGTCCCGCACCAACTAATGATTATGCAATTTGATTGTACATTGTAAACAATGATATGTAACAGGACTATATCGCCCTGTATGATGTTGAAAGACATATGCATTTATTTTTGTATATTTCAATTTTGAATTTTTGAAGGGCAATGTTAAATATATCATTAGGTTCTGACGAGTGTTAAACATTAAAAGCCTTATCCCAAGTATTCAGATACTGTATACATGTATCTCATTGCACGTGCACGTGACGATTATTTCTCTTATCTACAAATACAGCAAACTGTAAAAGTGGGCAAAAGAAATCGTACATGTACCACCATGATGTGCTGCAAAATCGATGATGTCACTCGATATTGATTTTATATTGGTTTAACCACATAAAATGATGGCGTCATCCTTTATATAAAGGTTTTTAGAATAAAGTCACGTGTAAGTGGTCTTTTTCCATGAAGGTTGATTCGGATCTATCCAACATGGGAAATGTCCCTGAAATGTGTGAAAGAAAATGACACCAGCTCTGAGGTGACAATGAAGTGATGGATAATTCTTCACCGAAATATAAATACAAATTGAACAAACTTAGCTCAGTTTTGTATCATATAATTTTATTTTAGTGAGAATATATCCATGTTAACTAATTATATATAAAACGCTGAAGAAAAAAAAATTCTTGAATATACTGTCAGGTTTTCAAATATGGATTAAACCAGAGGGATCTTGGCGCCCACCATTGAATGATCTTCATAGGTTCCATGTCAGATTGATCTTTTCTCTACTTTTCCCTTCATTTTACTAATCTGTGCAAATTGAGACATCCCTCCAGTACTTTTCAAACAAGAGAATCCTAGCTATATAAGAAATTTGAGATTTAACGATAATGGCTGTTTGTTTACTAGGTTGTTTTCAGAACAGACTGGTCCAAAAATGCAATACAAGGGACCAAGGGGAACCTACTTATGAAATTTGAGAAAGATCCATTCAGTACTTTGAGAAATAGAAATAACAAACTTCAATTGTCAAAATCCAAGGTGGCGGTCTGTCGGCCATATTGTTTTCCAATTGATCTCAAAATGCAATAAGCATAACGAGGCACCAAGGGGAACCTCCATATGAAATTTGAGAAAGATCCCTTCAGTACTTTCTCAGAAATAGCGATAACAAACTTCAATTGTCAAAATCCAAGATGGCTGCCTGTCGGCCATGTTGTTTTCAGATTGATCTCAAAACGCAATATGCATAACTAGGCACCAAGGGAAACTTACATATGAAATTTCAGAAAGATCCATTCAGTACTTTCTCAGAAATAGTAGTGATAACAAACTTCAATTGTCAAAATCCAAGATGGCTGCCTGTCGGCCACGTTATTTTTAGATTGGTCTCAAAATGCAATATGCATAACTAGGCACCAAGGGAAATTTACATATGAAATTTGAGAAAGATCCCTTAAATACTTTCTCAGAAATTGTGATAACAAACTTCAATTGTCAAAATCCAAGATGGCTGCCTGTCGGCCATGTTGTTTTCAGATTGGTCTCAAAATGCAATATGCATAACTAGGCACCAAGGGAAACTTACATTTGAAATTTCAGAAAGATCCATTCAGTACTTTCTCAGAAATAGTGATAACAAACTTCTATTGTCAAAATCCAAGATGGCTGCCTGTCGGCCATGTTGTTGTCTGATTGGTCTCAAAACGCAATATGCATAACTAGGCACCAAGGGAAACCTACATATGAAATTTCAGAAAGATCCATCCAGTACTTTCTCAGAAATAGTGATAACAAACTTCAATTGTCAAAATCCAAGATGGCTGCCTGTCAGCCATGTTGTTTTCTGATTGGTCTCAAAACGCAATATGCATAACTAGGCACCAAGGGAAACTTACATATGAAATTTGAGAAAGATCCCTTAAATACTTTCTCAGAAATAGTGATAACAAACTTCAATTGTCAAAATCCAAGATGGCTGCCTGTCGGCCATGTTGTTTTCCGATTGGTCTCAAAATGCAACATGCATAACTAAGCACCAAGGGAAACTTACATATGAATCTTCAGAAAGATCCATTCAGTACATTCTCAGAAATAGCGATAACAAACTTCAATTGTCAAAATCCAAGATGGCTGCCTGTCGGCCATGTTGTTTTCGGATTGGTCTCAAAACGCAATATGCATAACTAGGCACCAAGGGGAACCTACAAATGAAATTTGAGAAAGATCCCTTCAGTACTTTCTGAGAAATAGCGATAACAAGAATTGTTTACGGACGGAGGGACGGACGGAGGGACGGAGGGACGGACGACGGACCACGGACGCAGGGCGATTTGAATAGCCCACCATCTGATGATGGTGGGCTAAAAAGGTGAAATGCAAAAAGAATTCCAGCTGTATTAAAGAAATAATAATACTGAATTAATAATACTGTTAAAATCAAAATGTCAGTAAAGCTTCTATGTAAAGAGAACAACCCACAACCCAGGGACGTACAAACAGTAAACGTCCCCACACAAAAGGACGTACATACAGTAAACGTCCCCACACAAAGGGACGTACACACAGTAAACGTCCCTACACAAAGGGACGTACATACAGTAAACGTCCCCACACAAAGGGACGTACATACAGTAAACGTCCCCACACAAAGGGACGTACACACAGTAAACGTCCCCACACAAAGGGACGTACATACAGTAAACGTCCCCACACAAAGGGACGTACACACAGTAAACGTCCCCACACAAAGGGACGTACACACAGTAAACGTCCCCACACAAAGGAACGTACATACAGTAAACGTCCCCACACAAAGGGACGTACACACAGTAAACGTCCCCACACAAAGGGACGTACATACAGTAAGCGTCCCCAAACAAAGGGACGTACACACAGTAAACGTCCCCACACAAAGGGACGTAATACAGTGACCGTCCCCACACAAAGGGACGTACATACAGTAAACGTCCCCACACAAAGGGACGTAATACAGTGACCGTCCCCACACAAAGGGACGTACACACAGTAAACGTCCCCACACAAAGGGACGTACACACAGTAAACGTCCCCACACAAAGGGACGTACATACAGTAAACGTCCCCACACAAAGGGACGTACATACAGTAAACGTCCCCACACAAAGGGACGTACATACAGTAAACGTCCCCACACAAAGGGATGTACATACAGTACAAGTCCCTACACAAAGGGACGTACATACAGTAAACGTCCCCACACAAAGGGACGTACATACAGTAAACGTCCCCACACAAAGGGACGTACATACAGTAAACGTCCCCACACAAAGGGACGTACACACAGTAAACGTCCCCACACAAAGGGACGTACATACAGTAAACACCCACACACAAAGGGACGTACATACAGTAAACGTCCCACACAAAGGGACGTACACACAGTAAACGTCCCCACACAAAGGGACGTACATACAGTACACGTCCCCACACAAAGGGACGCACATACAGTAAACGTCCCCACACAAAGGGACGTACATACAGTACACGTCCCCACACAAAAGGGACGCACATACAGTAAACGTCCCCACACAAAGGGACGTACATACAGTAAACGTCCCCACACAAAGGGACGTACATACAGTAAACGTCCCCACACAAAGGGACGTACATACAGTAAACATCCCCACACAAAGGGACGTACATACAGTAAACACCCACACACAAAGGGACGTACATACAGTAAACGTCCCACACAAAGGGACGTACACAGTAAACGTCCCCACACAAAGGGAAGTACACACAGTAAACGTCCCCACACAAAGGGACGTACACACAGTAAACGTCCCCACACAAAGGGACGTACACACAGTAAACGTCCCCACACAAAGGGACGTACACACAGTAAACGTCCCCACACAAAGGGACGTACACACAGTAAACGTCCCCACACAAAGGGACGTACACACAGTAAACGTCCCCACACAAAGGGACGTACATACAGTAAACGTCCCCACACAAAGGGACGTACATACAGTAAACGTCCCCACACAAAGGGACGTACATACAGTAAACGTCCCCACACAAAGGGACGTACATACAGTACAAGTCCCTACACAAAGGGACGTACATACAGTAAACGTCCCCACACAAAGGGACGTACATACAGTAAACGTCCCCACACAAAGGGACGTACACACAGTAAACGTCCCCACACAAAGGGACGTACATACAGTAAACACCCACACACAAAGGGACGTACATACAGTAAACGTCCCACACAAAGGGACGTACACACAGTAAACGTCCCCACACAAAGGGACGTACATACAGTACACGTCCCCACACAAAGGGACGCACATACAGTAAACGTCCCCACACAAAGGGACGTACATACAGTACACGTCCCCACACAAAGGGACGCACATACAGTAAACACCCACACACAAAGGGACGTACATACAGTAAACACCCACACACAAAGGGACGTACATACAGTAAACGTCCCACACAAAGGGACGTACACAGTAAACGTCCCCACACAAAGGGAAGTACACACAGTAAACGTCCCCACACAAAGGGACGTACACACAGTAAACGTCCCCACACAAAGGGACGTACACACAGTAAACGTCCCCACACAAAGGGACGTACACACAGTGACCGTCCCCACACAAAGGGACGTACATACAGTAAACGTCCCCACACAAAGGGACGTACATACAGTAAACGTCCCCACACAAAGGGACGCACATACAGTGAACGTCCCCACACAAAGGGACGTACATACAGTAAACGTCCCACACAAAGGGACGTACATACAGTAAACGTCCCCACACAAAGGGACGTACATACAGTAAACGTCCCCACACAAAGGGACGTACATACAGTAAACGTCCCCACACAAAGGGACGTACATACAGTAAACGTCCCCACACAAAGGGACGTACATACAGTAAACGTCCCCACACAAAGGGACGTACATACAGTAAACGTCCCCACACAAAGGGACGTACATACAGTAAACGTCCCCACACAAAGGGACGTACATACAGTAAACACCCACACACAAAGGGACGTACATACAGTAAACGTCCCACACAAAGGGACGTACACAGTAAACGTCCCCACACAAAGGGAAGTACACACAGTAAACGTCCCCACACAAAGGGACGTACACACAGTAAACGTCCCCACACAAAGGGACGTACACACAGTAAACGTCCCCACACAAAGGGACGTACACACAGTAAACGTCCCCACACAAAGGGACGTACACACAGTAAACGTCCCCACACAAAGGGACGTACATACAGTAAACGTCCCCACACAAAGGGACGTACATACAGTACAAGTCCCTACACAAAGGGACGTACATACAGTAAACGTCCCCACACAAAGGGACGTACATACAGTAAACGTCCCCACACAAAGGGACGTACACACAGTAAACGTCCCCACACAAAGGGACGTACATACAGTAAACACCCACACACAAAGGGACGTACATACAGTAAACGTCCCACACAAAGGGACGTACACACAGTAAACGTCCCCACACAAAGGGACGTACATACAGTACACGTCCCCACACAAAGGGACGCACATACAGTAAACGTCCCCACACAAAGGGACGTACATACAGTACACGTCCCCACACAAAGGGACGCACATACAGTAAACACCCACACACAAAGGGACGTACATACAGTAAACACCCACACACAAAGGGACGTACATACAGTAAACGTCCCACACAAAGGGACGTACACAGTAAACGTCCCCACACAAAGGGAAGTACACACAGTAAACGTCCCCACACAAAGGGACGTACACACAGTAAACGTCCCCACACAAAGGGACGTACACACAGTAAACGTCCCCACACAAAGGGACGTACACACAGTGACCGTCCCCACACAAAGGGACGTACATACAGTAAACGTCCCCACACAAAGGGACGTACATACAGTAAACGTCCCCACACAAAGGGACGCACATACAGTGAACGTCCCCACACAAAGGGACGCACATACAGTGAACGTCCCCACACAAAGGGACGTACATACAGTAAACGTCCCACACAAAGGGACGTACATACAGTAAACGTCCCCACACAAAGGGACGTACATACAGTAAACGTCCCCACACAAAGGGACGTACATACAGTAAACGTCCCCACACAAAGGGACGTACATACAGTAAACGTCCCCACACAAAGGGACGTACATACAGTAAACGTCCCCACACAAAGGGACGTACATACAGTAAACGTCCCCACACAAAGGGACGTACATACAGTAAACGTCCCCACACAAAGGGACGTACATACAGTAAACGTCCCCACACAAAGGGACGTACATACAGTAAACGTCCCCACACAAAGGGACGTACATACAGTAAACGTCCCCACACAAAGGGTTGCACATACAGTGTACGTAGTCCCTGCACAACCTCATAGAAATACACATTAACAGTGTTTTATCTGATATAGAATGTTTAAGTATATATTCATTATAAACATCATAAACACGCAAACCGGATGTAACAATTATAAATATCTTATACATGTTCTGTTTATAAATATATACATGTACGGTTTCTCAAATATAACATTATATTCCTTAACAAATATAGACTTCCTTAACTAAAATAGACAGTTAATATTTGTCAGTTAGTTTGGCTAGAGGAACCATTTTAACATTAAAGCCACACAGATATTTCTGGAATGTCGGTGCTTTCATAATAAAATATTACGACAAATTACATAAAATTGTTAGTTATACTTGTTTATAACGAATTCCATGAAACCAGGAGAATTCATTTGTTATTCAGTATGACATGAATTGTTTGTGATTCCTTCTTTCGTGGTCTGGAGCAGGTGCTTTCAAATTAGTTTGTGGGTATACAAACTTTCGTGGTAAGGCGATGCAACAGTAATTTAACAATAATACATATAACAATATTTGTTGTGTTTATATTTGTGGTTCCATAGCAACCACAAAAACAATGAATGTTGAAACACAATGAATGCTCCATGTTTTCCTTTAACAGAATTCAGAATTTTTTACAAGCTTTAGTAAGGATGTGTCGAATTCAGGGATGGTTATTTCTTTGGTAATAAGCAGAGGTCGTATTTGCATTGTAGGGCCCCGACTTTGTACAGAATTTTGAACGGCTCCCCCTAATATATCAAAAACCAAATCTCCCCTTATATTCAATAAACATGGTCATATACCTGTACCCCCATAAGTAAACTTAAAGGGGCATTCCTTCGTTCGGACATCAATTACATCTAAGAATGTGGGACAAGGGACATCAGATACATCTAAGAATATGGGACAAGGTCTATCTAGCGTACTGTAAGTCACTTTGGTTTTATTTGATTAACGTCCTATCAACAGCTAAGGTCATTTAAGGACGGCCTCCCATGCGTGCGATATGCATGCGTGTTTGCTGCGGTATGTTCACGTTAAGTGTCCTTGTGATAGTTCGAAACTTTTGCCAATATTAAAATTGTCATTACTAGAGAATACCCGGAAGAGGCCCATGAGGGGTCATATGATGAGGTCAATATAAAAATTTGGAGGCAACATAAAGGAAATTGAAAGTAATGCAGAGTTATTGTAGATGACATAACAATGTTTTTTGATCACATGATACTGTATTGACCAATCAGAAACAAGATTACAAGGATGAGGTACAATGACAAATTCTGGTTAATAGCTACTTGTATATTACTCACAAAATACCCATTTTTAGACTAGTAAAATAATATGTACATATATGTAATTATTAATTCAAGCAATCCACTTTGAGTATTTAAAGCTTAATTTTGATTCTTCAATCGTACACTCCTTATCCATTCACTTTGATACATAATTAATAGTCATTGGTCATAATACATTTAGCAAAAGTTTGTACACACACTTACCGGTAAAAAAAAAAAAAAAAAAAAATTGATACAACCTTCACATGAGTTACTGTATGTCTAAAACCTAAATGTGATTTTAGACAATAAAACACTGACGTGTTACACATTTACAGCCTGTATAAAGCTGCTGTCAAAAAATTATAAAATGTTGGTAAAAATGTAACAGTAAATACAAAACGTTTTAATGCCTTCAATCAAGGCTAGCTGTTTAACCCTTTCTCATCATTTTAATTTGTTTTTTTAATCTTTTAACATTTCTCACCATTCCTTGTATTTATAATTTTATACAAATTGTTTTCTGCTCGGTATAGAAGTCCATTGATTCCACACAGCCTTCTCTTCCTATCCCAGAATCCTTCATTCCACCGAACGGCATATTGAGGTCTCGTACCAACCAACAGTTAGCCCATACAGTGCCCACCTACAAAAGTAAGGAATTATATGTTTAATTTGTGTAGAAATATCTATTGATCCATGACTTGACAAAAGTCCCTTCAGTGACTGGCCAAGAGGTCTCCCACAGGAGTGACAGGTTCCGA
Organism: Pecten maximus; assembly: GCF_902652985.1. NCBI lineage: Eukaryota > Metazoa > Mollusca > Bivalvia > Pectinida > Pectinidae > Pecten > Pecten maximus. The sequence goes on along the minus strand of NC_047032.1, from coordinate 3,666,096 downwards.
CATTATGCAATGTTTACCTGCAGTCGGCGAATTTCTGCACCAGTGTATTTAACATCACAAACTGATAGCCTAGACTACAGTACCCAATCAGCTTCAGTATTTTCGACCAATCAAATAGCTTCAGTATTTTCGACCAATCAAAAAAGAGCAATGTCAATCATTAGGTTATAGCTATATTAACCATTCTAAACAAACTGGCAGACAAAAATACTGTCAGGCTTGATAACGAATGTTTGGCTGTTAGACACCGCACACGCTATCTACCAGATATCAACGTAAACGAACATAAGATTATACAGCAAGAGGCCCATGGGCCTTAATGGTCACCTGGGTTTTGAAATATTTCAGTTAATTTGACCCTTTATGGTTCAACCCATCAGCCCCTGGGGGTCAGTCAGGGCCAACTAGTGCATACCACCATGATCAGCTTGTCATCCCATGCTGACAACATAAATTCAAGTTAGAATGAATTCCAATTTAAATCAAACAAATGATAGTCAAAAATGTTATTTCTCTCTTTAAACTATAGTAAAGTTTACTTCAGAAGAAGATTTTTGAAATTTCAGTATACCCTGGGGGGATGGGGGTGGGGGAAGATATAATTCACAATTTTGGTTGACCTTGTGCAATGGAGGGTTTCTGCAAAATTTCATTACAATTGGTTTTAGGGGTTTATGAGAAGTTGAAAATGTAAATTTTTTACGATGCACGAAGCTGGACAAAAGGCGATCACAATAGGTCAAATTTAACTGAGATTTCGTCTCAGGTGACCTGCAAATCCTGTAGCCTAATGACTGAAGAATGTTCTACTGTATGTTAGTCAATACAACTAAGAGGGCCTGCAATGTGTCTTCCTCTAAACCGGAGCTCCAACCATGTCTAATACATTTATTGAAAAATATGTTCCAAATCTACAAATAACAATAAACGCTATACATTTTACATGTATAATATATGTTGAATTAATCTAATAACTCGTTCTTCTTACCACTGGTTACCATGAAAAGTTATAGAAAGTTTGGTCGCCTTGAAATTCTGTAAGTTAAGGCCCTATACAGTGTATTCCAAGTGCTAGTTTTAGTAAACCAACCTTAAGCTTAGGAAATGTTAAACCCTGATTATACATCACTGTGTTTCAACATGTCGAAGTTACTAAAGTCATGCCTTCTTGATTCTGAGATAATCTCTGGCCATATCGTCTTAATTCTGAGATTTTCTAACAAAACCTCTGGACATGTTTTCTTAATTCTGAGATAATATCTAAACATATTTTCTTGATTCTGAAATAATATCTAAACATATTTTCTTGATCTTGAAATAATTTCTGGACATGTTTTCTTGATTCTGAGATAATCTTTGGACATGATACTAGTATATTATTTAGTTCTGAAGACGTATCACCTGTGTTTTCCTTGAGACCATGCAGAGAAGGAGTTCAGGATGGCTGACTAATACCCCCGCAGTCTGCACAAGTCAATGGTGAATTGGAACTGTTAATTAGAGGCTAACTAAGATAACCCAGTAATATAGTGACCAGTTGCCATAGCAACCATAATTTTGAAAAAAAAGAAAGTGGCATGCACATCTACACATGGTCCTCTATATTTGTGTGAAGTTTCATTGAAATCAGCCCTTCGGTTTAAGAGGAGTTGTCCGGACAAACTTAAAGTTATGGTTCTTATCAGAAAACCTGTTTATAGTGACCAGTTGCCATAGCAACCATAATTTAAAAAAAAAAAGAAAGTGGCATGCACATCTACACATGGTCCTCTATATTTGTGTGAAGTTTCATTGAAATTGGCCATTTACTTTAGGAGGAGTTGTCCGGACAATCTTAAGTTATGGTTCTTATCGGAAGACCTGTTTATAGTGACCAGTTGCCATAGCAACCATAATTTTGAGAAAAATAAAGTGGCATGCACATCTACATATGGTCCTCTATATTTGTGTGAAGTTTCATTGAAAATCGGTCCTTCGGTTTAGGAGGAGTTGTCCGGACAAACTTAAAGTTATGGTTCTTATCAGAAAAACTGTTTATAGTGACCAGTTGCCATAGCAACCATAATTTTGAAAGAAAAGAAAGTGGCATGCACATCTACACATGGTCCTCTATATTTGTATGAAGTTTCATTGAAATTGGCCATTTAGTTTAGGAGGAGTTGTCCAGACAAACTTAAAGTTATGGTTCTTATCGGAAAACCTGTTTATAGTGACCAGTTGCCATAGCAACCATAATTTTGAGAAAAATAAAGTGGCATGCATATCTACACATGATCATTAATATTTGTGTGAAGTTTCATCGGAATTGGCCCATCGGTTTAGGAGTTGTCCGGACAAAATGCGTCTACAGACGGACAGACGGACGGACGGACGTACAACCTGATTCCAGTATACCCCCCCCCCCCTAACTTCGTTGCGGGGGTATAATTATGTGTGTTTTCTATGAGGCCATGTGTCAGTGTAGACTGGAGCAAATTTACCTGTATTTTCCTGGATACCCTGTGGAGACGAGAGACGTCCTGGGTCCAGACCGTGGCTGCAAGTCCATACTGTACATCATTGGCTTTCATAATCGCCTGTCAAGGAAAAATATATTTAAACAACAGAACTAAATCCTTCTTCCTATCATCAGCCTTTACCATTCAAAGGGCACTCATTCATTCAATCTCATTATACTTGTTGAAAGCGTTTTCTAATATTCCTACATCCTGAGAAACTGAATGTGGGGGAACAAACATGAGCTGTCATAACTAAACATATTCAGTACAAAGAAACACAGATTTCATGTTTTTAAAGTGACAAGGGCAGTAACTCTGTTTGGTTTGGTATGTTTAACGTCCTGTTAATAGCCAGGGTCATTTAAGGACATGCAAGGTTTTGGAGGTGGAGGAAAGCCGGAGTCCCCTGAGAAAAACCATCGGCCTTAGATACAGTCAGTACCTAGCAACTGCCCCACGTAGGTTTCGAGACTTGCAACCCAGAGGTGGAGGGCTAGTGATAAAGTGTCGAGACACCTTAACCACTCGGCCAGTACCGCAGCCCCTCTGTAACTCTGTATTTCTAAATACTGTATTGAGGCTTATGAGGAATGGAAGGATACAAATGATAAAAGTGGTGCACATGTCAAAGATTTCATTAGGCTGAAAAATAACAAGAGGCCCATTGGCCTTAACGGTCATCTGACTCTAAATCAAAGACCCTTATACTATTGTAGTATGCATTCTCTGCAGCGAGTAAAGTGGCACTGTTGACCATTGTGGCTATCTTGGAATTTGGATCAACCCAAAAAAAAACAACACTTGATTATGACCATCTCGGGATCATTTCTGGTAAGCAAGAGCTGAATCCCACTGGTGGAATTTGAGAAGAAGTTTGAAATAGGTGTTGTTCAGGAAAACCATGATTGTACAAGCATGTTACAAAATGGCCCCCGTGGCTGCCATGTCAAAGTTTTTACGAGGTCGAAAAATAACAACACTTTGTTGGCTCTCATTATTTAACATCCTCACCAATTTCCAGCTCAATGGCACCAGTAGTGAAACTGGAAAAGAGGTTTAAAATGTGTTTTTCAAGATGGCTGCCATGACGGCCATCTTTGATTTCTGACTGACGCAAAAAATAATACTTGGTCAGGACCATCTCAGGCAAGTTTCAGCTCAATCCAACTATTGGAATTTGAGAAAAAATTTGAAATGTGAAAAGTTTACGCATGGCAGACGACAACGTATGAAGCACAATGACTATTGGTCGGATGACCTACGATATAAAAAAGGTGTGTTAGTGCTCTGATGTTGGGAGTACTGGATGTGCTTAAATCACTTGCCCTCCTTAGAGGGTAGATGATCAGTTTTCTGCGGTCAATGGGTAATAAACAGAAATAGTTAAATTCAGGACTTTTTCTCATCGGTTTGGGAAAGGGCCTTTTTGTCTCATTTTGGAAAGAAATTTGGTGAATAGATAAAGATTTTTTCATGAGTAAACTTCAAATTTTAGAAATTTGGCTTAAATATGAAATAATTCCAATTACGGCCCCAAAAAGCCCCCAGAAAAAGCCCTGAAATTGGAGGTATCACACTAGCAAATCAAATATAAAGACGACAGAAAAGTGTTTGACCTACTTACTTCTTCCTCTGTATCAAACGGTACCACACAAGTAACTGGGCCAAAGATTTCTTCCTTCAACAGACGAGAGTTCTCCTTCAGGTCCGTGATCACAGTAGGTCTCATGAAATATCCCTGATTTAAATCAAAGTCAAGCTTACAATCGGATCTAAATCCCTAATTCAAATCAATTTCTAATTTAAAATTGAATCATCATTCCTTATTCAAATTAATTTTTGGTACTGATGTTAAATCTAGATAAGTACCGTCTGGTGTTAAATTAATAAAAGTCGACTTACATCCTTAATTTCTGGTCTGATGTCACTGTCTTGTACTGAATTTATAAAAGTCGACTTACATCCTTAATTTCTGGTCTGATGTCACTGTCTTGTACTGAATTTATAAAAGTCGACTTACATCTTTAATTCCTGCAGGCAGGTCAAGAGTGTCAACTCCTTCACCACAGGATATTGTGGCCCCTTCCTCCACACCAATTTTAACATAACCTTTGACCTTCTCCAAGTGTTCTTTACTGATCAAAGCACCCATAAAACTACTATCCTCTTTGGGGTTTCCAACCTTCAATTTTCTGAAAAAAAAAAAAAAAAAAAGTTCTAAAAAAACCCAAAAAAACAACAACAGATATATCACTAGTGATACATGTTACCTCACTTTTCAACATTGACCAATACGCAGCAAAATATGGTAAAAAATTGTCAAATCACATATTAAGAGATTATAACTGAGTGAGAGTCTGAAATTACAGAATAATCTGATAATTAATGTGGTTGAGAGTCTGAAATTACAGAATAATCTGATAATTGATGTGAGTGAGAGTCTGAAATTACAGAATAATCTGATAATTGATGTGAGTGAGAGTCTGAAATTACAGAATAATCTGATTATTGATGTGAGTGAGAGTCTGAAATTACAGAATAATCTGATAATTGATGTGAGTGAGAGTCTGAAAATAGAAAAAAATCTGATAATCAACAAAGTTGGTCAAGTGCATAAGGATGATGAAAATCTATTCAGAACTTTGTTGACTAAGATACAAATTTCAGTTTTTCTTTGAGGAATATCCCCTTTATATTATTTTTGATTTCATTTTGTTATCTAAAGCTGTTTTTTTATTTTTCAAAAGTATCTTAGTATAGGTCTTTGTAGATAAAACTTACTTAATCATTTAAAAGTGACTTCAAATTGGGAATTTTTCAGTGGCAAATTGGGAATTTTCACAAGAGTTTTTTAGGGGAATGGGTCCTTTTAACGGACCCTGTTTCTATTGTAGGACAATTCCTGTGTTAAAGATTTCTGCGACCAGCATAATATTATAATGATAAACTCACTTGGTTTCCTCGATGAACTTCTTTAGGAATGTTTGGTATGCAGGTCTCTCCACATATATTCGACTAGTACATAAACAAATCTCTCCCTGGTTCACAAAACTTGATCTGAAATCATAAGAACAGACAAGAGGCCCATGGGCCTTAACGGTCACCTGAGATTTGAATATTTCAGTTAATTTAATTGACCCTTTTTGAACCCACCCATCAGCCCCTAGGGGTCAGTCAGGGCCAACAGGTGTATACCATTAAGCTGTCATCCAATGCTGATAATGTTAACAAAGTTAGAATGAATTCCGATAGAAATCACACAAATAATGGTCAAAAATGTGATTTCCCTATATAAACTATAGTAAAATCTACCCCCTCCCCAGGGGCAAACTTGTGACCCCAGGGTCATGAAGTTCATTACATTAGTAAAGCACTATAAGACCCTTCCACCTATGAAGAGTATTTGATTCTGTCTTAATTGAGAAGAAGATCTTTGAAATTTCAGTCTATTTGACCCTTTTTAGCCCCGCCCATCAGCCCCTGGGGGTCAGTCAGGGCCAACATGTGCATACCATCACACTGCCATCCAAAGCTGATAATGTTAACCAAATTAGAATGAATTCCAATAGAAATCCAACAAATAATAGTCAAAAATAAGATTTCCCTATATAAACTATAGTAAATTTTACCCCCTCCACAGGAGCAAATGTGAGACCCCAGGGTCAGGAAATTCACAATTTTGGTAAAGCACCTTTAAGACCCTTCAATCTATGAAGAGTATTTGATTCCATCATATCTGAGATTAGAGAAGAAGATTTTTGAAATTTCAATCAATTTGACCCTTTTTAGCCCCGCCCATCAGCCCCTGGGGGTCAGTCAGGGCCAACATGTGCATACCATCACACTGCCATCCAAAGCTGATAATGTTAACCAAATTAGAATGAATTCCAATAGAAATCCAACAAATAATAGTCAAAAATGTGATTTCCCTATATAAACTAAAGTAAAGTTTACCCCCTCCCCAGGGGCAAGCCTGAGACCCCAGGGTCAGGAAATTCACAATTTTGGTAAAGCACATTAAGACCCTTCCATCTATGAAGAGTGTTTGATTCCATCATATCTGAGATTAGAGAAGAAGATTTTTGAAATTTCAGTCTATTTGACCCTTTTTAGCCCCGCCCATCAGCCCCTGGGGGTCAGTCAGGGCCAACATGTGCATACCATCACACTGCCATCCAAAGCTGATAATGTTAACCAAATTAGAATGAATTCCAATAGAAATCCAACAAATAATAGTAAAAAATGTGATTTCCCTATATAAACTATAGTAAATTTTACCCCCTCCACAGGGGCAAATGTGAGACCCCAGGGTGAGGAAATTCACAATTTTGGTAAAGCACCTTGAGACCCTTCCATCTATGAAGAGTATTTGATTCCATCATATCTGAGATTAGAGAAGAAGATTTTTGAAATTTCAATCAATTTGACCCTTTTTAGCCCCGCCCATCAGCCCCTGGGGGTCAGTCAGGGCCAACATGTGCATACCATCACACTGCCATCCAAAGCTGATAATGGTAACCAAATTAGAATGAATTCCAATAGAAATCCAACAAATAATAGTCAAAAATGTCATTTCCCTATATAAACTATAGTAAAGTTTACCCCCTCCCCAGGGGCAAGCCTGAGACCCCAGGGTCAGGAAATTCACAATTTTGGTAAAGCACATTAAGACTCTTCCATCTATGAAGAGTGTTTGATTCCACCATATCTGAGAGTAGAGAAGAAGATTTTTGAAGTTTTTGTTAATTTGACCCTTTTTAGCCCTGCCCATTAGCCCCTGGGGGTCAGTCAGGGCCAACATGTGCATACCATCAATCTGTTATCCCATACTGATAATGTTAACCAAGTTAGAATGAATTCCAATAGAAATCCAACAAATTATAGTCAAAAATGTGATTTCCCTATATAAACTATAGTAAAGTTTACCCCCTCCCCAGGGGCAAACCCGAGACCCCTGGGTCATGAAATTCACAATTTTGGTAAAGCACCTTAAGACCCTTCCATCTATGAAGAGTGTTTGATTCCACTATATCTGAGAGTAGAGAAGAAGATTTTTTAAGTTTTAGTCAATTTGACCCTTTTTAGCCCCGCCCCTCAGGCCCCTTGGGGGTGGGGACCATATAATTCATAATTTTGGTTGACCTTTAGCCATAGAAGCTTCCTGCCAAATTTCATTGAATTTGGTTTAGGGGTTTTGGAGAAGAAGTCGAAAATGTAAATTGTTTACGGACACACGACGCACGCCGCACGACGGACGACGGACGACGACGGACAAAAGGGGATTAGAATAGGTCACTTGAGACTTTGTCTCAGGTGACCTAAAAATTCACTCTGACGTCAGCCAATTACTGGCTCACAACATCTTAAGTCTATATCACATGGTAAGCCTTTCTATACTTGTCTAAATCAATTTCAAACCAGGTTTCTCACTGAAAACAAGCTAAAGAAACATGCTAAACTAAGCTTTATTTGATTAAATTTGCCAAAAGGTATGTGTACAGCCCCCAAATAAAGCTTGAATAACTACAGCCCCCAAATAAGCTTGATGTACCGACATCTTCCTTACATTCAGTGTCCCTTTCTGACCCCGACTGTGACTCCTAGACACCCGTCTCTTTCCGTGTCTCCCAGACACCCGTCTCTTTCTGTGTCTCCCAGACACTCGTCCCATTCTGACCCTGACTGTGATTCCTAGACCTCCCACCCATTTTGACCCCGACTGTGATTCCTAGACCTCCCATCCATTCTGACCCCGACTGTGATTCCTAGACCTCCCTCCCATTCTGACCCCGACTGTCTCCTTGACATCTGTCCTATTCTCACTCCGAATGTTAGCGTCTCCTAGACACCCGTCTCATTCTCTGTATCTAAGACATGAATCCCATTTTCCAGGGGCTACACGAACTTTTACTCTTAACAGCCTGATAGGCACTGAGCCTTTGATTTTGTCATGAAATATTCTAGTTTCTGTTACATACTGTACCTAATAGTTGTAGGGACACACTTGTTTTACCTAATAGTTGTACAGACACACTTGTTATACCTAATAGTTGTATAGACACACTTGTTTTACCTAATAGTTGTACAGACACACTTGTTTTACCTAATAGTTGTACAGACACACTTGTTTTACCTAATAGTTGTACAGACACACTTGTTTTACCTAATAGTTGTACAGACACACTTGTTTTACCTAATAGTTGTACAGACACACTTGTTTTACCTAATAGTTGTACAGACACACTTGTTTTACCTAATAGTTGTACAGACACACTTGTTTTACCTAATAGTTGTACAGACACACTTGTTTTACCTAATAGTTGTACAGACACACTTGTTTTACCTAATAGTTGTACAGACACACTTGTTTTATCTAATAGTTGTAGGGACACACTTGTTTTACCTAATAGTTGTAGAGACACACTTGTTCTACCTAATAGTTGTAGGGACACACTTGTTTTACCTAATAGTTGTACAGACACACTTGTTTTACCTAATAGTTGTAGAGACACACTTGTTTTACCTAATAGTTGTAGAGACACACTTGTTTTACCTAATAATTGTACAGACACACTTGTTTTACCTAATAGTTGTAGAGACACACTTGTTTTACCTAATAATTGTACAGACACACTTGTTTTACCTAATAGTTGTAGAGACACACTTGTTTTACCTAATAGTTGTAGAGACACACTTGTTTTACCTAATAGTTGTAGGGACACACTTGTTTTACCTAATAGTTGTAGGGACACACTTGTTTTACCTAATAGTTGTAGGGACAGACTTGTTTTACGTAATAGTTGTACAGGCACACTTGTTTTACCTAATAGTTGTACAGACACACTTGTTTTACCTAATAGTTGTAGGGACAGACTTGTTTTACCTAATAGTTGTAGGGACAGACTTGTTTTACCTAATAGTTGTACAGGCACACTTGTTTTACCTAATAGTTGTAGGGACACACTTGTTTTACCTAATAGTTGTAGGGACACACTTGTTTTACCTAATAGTTGTAGGGACAGACTTGTTTTACCTAATAGTTGTACAGGCACACTTGTTTTACCTAATAGTTGTACAGGCACACTTGTTTTACCTAATAGTTGTAGGGACACACTTGTTTTACCTAATAGTTGTAGGGACACACTTGTTTTACCTAATAGTTGTAGGGACACACTTGTTTTACCTAATAGTTGTACAGACACACTTGTTTTACCTAATAGTTGTACAGACACACTTGTTTTACCTAATAGTTGTAGAGACACACTTGTTTTACCTAATAGTTGTACAGACACACTTGTTTTACCTAATAGTTGTACAGACACACTTGTTTTACCTAATAGTTGTATAGACACACTTGTTTTACCTAATAGTTGTAGGGACACACTTGTTTTATCTAATAGTTGTATAGACACACTTGTTTTACCTAATAGTTGTAGGGACACACTTGTTTTACCTAATAGTTGTACAGACACACTTGTTTTACCTAATAGTTGTACAGACACACTTGTTTTACCTAATAGTTGTAGGGACAGACTTGTTTTATCTAATAGTTGTAGGGACACACTTGTTTTACCTAATAGTTGTACAGACACACTTGTTTTACCTAATAGTTGTACAGACACACTTGTTTTACCTAATAGTTGTACAGACACACTTGTTTTACCTAATAGTTGTAGAGACACACTTGTTTTACCTAATAGTTGTACAGACACACTTGTTTTACCTAATAGTTGTAGGGACACACTTGTTTTACCTAATAGTTGTATAGACACACTTGTTTTACCTAATAGTTGTAGGGACACACTTGTTTTATCTAATAGTTGTATAGACACACTTGTTTTACCTAATAGTTGTAGGGACACACTTGTTTTACCTAATAGTTGTACAGACACACTTGTTTTACCTAATAGTTGTACAGACACACTTGTTTTACCTAATAGTTGTACAGACACACTTGTTTTACCTAATAGTTGTACAGACACACTTGTTTTACCTAATAGTTGTATAGACACACTTGTTTTACCTAATAGTTGTAGGGACACACTTGTTTTATCTAATAGTTGTATAGACACACTTGTTTTACCTAATAGTTGTAGGGACACACTTGTTTTATCTAATAGTTGTATAGACACACTTGTTTTACCTAATAGTTGTAGGGACACACTTGTTTTACCTAATAGTTGTACAGACACACTTGTTTTACCTAATAGTTGTACAGACACACTTGTTTTACCTAATAGTTATAGGGGCACACTTGTTTTATCTAATAGTTGTATAGACACACTTGTTTTACCTAATAGTTGTACAGACACACTTGTTTTACCTAATAGTTGTACAGACACACTTGTTTTACCTAATAGTTGTACAGACACACTTGTTTTACCTAATAGTTGTATAGACACACTTGTTTTACCTAATAGTTGTAGGGACACACTTGTTTTATCTAATAGTTGTACAGACACACTTGTTTTACCTAATAGTTGTAGGGACACACTTGTTTTACCTAATAGTTGTACAGACACACTTGTTTTACCTAATAGTTGTACAGACACACTTGTTTTACCTAATAGTTGTACAGACACACTTGTTTTACCTAATAGTTGTATAGACACACTTGTTTTACCTAATAGTTGTAGGGACACACTTGTTTTATCTAATAGTTGTATAGACACACTTGTTTTACCTAATAGTTGTAGGGACACACTTGTTTTACCTAATAGTTGTACAGACACACTTGTTTTACCTAATAGTTGTACAGACACACTTGTTTTACCTAATAGTTGTACAGACACACTTGTTTTATCTAATAGTTGTATAGACACACTTGTTTTACCTAATAGTTGTAGGGACACACTTGTTTTACCTAATAGTTGTAGGGACACACTTGTTTTACCTAATAGTTGTAGGGACACACTTGTTTTACCTAATAGTTGTACAGACACACTTGTTTTACCTAATAGTTGTAGGGACACACTTCTTTTACCTAATAGTTGTACGGACACACTTGTTTTACCTAATAGTTGTAGGGACACACTTGTTTTACCTAATAGTTGTAGGGACACACTTGTTTTACCTAATAGTTGTAGGGACACACTTGTTTTACCTAATAGTTGTAGGGACACACTTGTTTTACCTAATAGTTGTAGGGACACACTTGTTTTACCTAATAGTTGTATAGACACACTTGTTTTACCTAATAGTTGTAGAGACACCCTTGTTTTACCTAATAGTTGTACAGACACACTTGTTTTATCTAATAGTTGTAGAGACACACTTGTTTTACCTAATAGTTGTAGAGACACACTTGTTTTACCTAATAGTTGTAGAGACACACTTGTTTTACCTAATAGTTGTAGAGACACACTTGTTTTACCTAATAGTTGTAGGGACACACTTGTTTTACCTAATAGTTGTATAGACACACTTGTTTTACCTAATAGTTGTAGGGACACACTTGTTTTACCTAATAGTTGTAGAGACACCCTTGTTTTACCTAATAGTTGTACAGACACACTTGTTTTACCTAATAGTTGTAGGGACACACTTGTTTTACCTAATAGTTGTAGGGACACACTTGTTTTACCTAATAGTTGTATAGACACACTTGTTTTACCTAATAGTTGTAGAGACACACTTGTTTTACCTAATAGTTGTACAGACACACTTGTTTTACCTAATAGTTGTAGAGACACACTTGTTTTACCTAATAGTTGTAGGGACACACTTGTTTTACCTAATAGTTGTATAGACACACTTGTTTTACCTAATAGTTGTAGAGACACACTTGTTTTACCTAATAGTTGTAGAGACACACTTGTTTTACCTAATAGTTGTATAGACACACTTGTTTTACCTAATAGTTGTACAGACACACTTGTTTTATCTAATAGTTGTAGGGACACACTTGTTTTACCTAATAGTTGTATAGACACACTTGTTTTACCTAATAGTTGTATAGACACACTTGTTTTACCTAATAGTTGTATAGACACACTTGTTTTACCTAATAGTTGTACAGACACACTTGTTTTATCTAATAATTGTAGGGACACACTTGTTTTACCTAATAGTTGTACAGACACACTTGTTTTACCTAATAGTTGTACAGACACACTTGTTTTATCTAATAGTTGTAGGGACACACTTGTTTTACCTAATAGTAGTACAGACACACTTGTTTTATCTAATAGTTGTAGGGACACACTTATTTTACCTAATAGTTGTAGAGACACACTTGTTTTACCTAATAGTTGTACAGACACACTTGTTTTATCTAATAGTTGTAGGGACACACTTGTTTTACCTAATAGTTGTAGGGACACACTTGTTTTACCTAATAGTTGTACAGACACACTTGTTTTATCTAATAGTTGTAGAGACACACTTGTTTTACCTAATAGTTGTAGGGACACACTTGTTTTACCTAATAGTTGTAGAGACACACTTGTTTTACCTAATAGTTGTAGAGACACACTTGTTTTACCTAATAGTTGTAGGGACACACTTGTTTTATCTAATAGTTGTACAGACACACTTGTTTTACCTAATAGTTGTACAGACACACTTGTTTTACCTAATAGTTGTACAGACACACTTGTTTTATCTAATAGTTGTAGAGACACACTTGTTTTACCTAATAGTTGTAGGGACACACTTGTTTTATCTAATAGTTGTATAGACACACTTGTTTTACCTAATAGTTGTAGAGACACACTTGTTTTACCTAATAGTTGTATAGACACACTTGTTTTACCTAATAGTTGTACAGACACACTTGTTTTACCTAATAGTTGTACAGACACACTTGTTTTACCTAATAGTTGTAGGGACACACTTGTTTTACCTAATAGTTGTACAGACATACTTGTTTTATCTAATAGTTGTAGAGACACACTTGTTTTACCTAATAGTTGTACAGACACACTTGTTTTACCTAATAGTTGTACAGACACACTTGTTTTACCTAATAGTTGTAGGGACACACTTATTTTACCTAATAGTTGTACAGACACACTTGTTTTACCTAATAGTTGTACAGACACACTTGTTTTACCTAATAGTTGTAGGGACACACTTGTTTTACCTAATAGTTGTACAGACACACTTGTTTTACCTAATAGTTGTAGAGACACACTTGTTTTACCTAATAGTTGTATAGACACACTTGTTTTACCTAATAGTTGTAGGGACACACTTGTTTTACCTAATAGTTGTAGGGACACACTTGTTTTACCTAATAGTTGTACAGACACACTTGTTTTACCTAATAGTTGTAGAGACACACTTGTTTTACCTAATAGTTGTAGGGACACACTTGTTTTACCTAATAGTTGTACAGACACACTTGTTTTACCTAATAGTTGTAGGGATACACTTGTCCATGTCAGCATCAGCAAATATCACTGCAGGATTTTTTCCTCCAAGCTACAAAATAAATAAACATGCGTGATATTAAATCTTATCCTAAGTCTTTAGTCAGGTACATGACCCCCCCCCCCCCCCCCCTCACCCCCTAAGGACCTGCATGGCTAACTTAGAAGACATTGGAATCAATATTACATAATAATATTAGAATATCTAAAGTAACATATGAAGTTATGATTATAATTAGTTGTCCATTTTGAAATCTGTCTCTTATAACTAACATGATCATAAGAGGCGATTAAAATTTGGAAGCTGATCTTTTCTCTTCAAGTTTTTTCTTCCTCATGTCTCCCTTGACACTGCTTAAAGTTTGGTCTTCAGTTGAGCATTTGCCTGTTGGGTTCTCCCCCCAGGCCGAGACATACATGTACCAGGGTCTAGCAAAACGGTAGTCCCTAATCTTGCTCCAATACTCAGAATTTTATAATTATAGGGAGTGGGATGACTGGTTCACCTCTTGTTAGTATGTGACCAGGTGGTGTGTCCTGCTGGATGTCTTAGGCAATATATATGCACTTCATTGTAGTAACACTATAAAGTCAACATCAGCCTTATTCTATCATATGAAGAAAACATGAACATACTTCAGCCTCACAAAACATGCATCTATCACACTGTAGAAGCCATCCTTCAATGACCATAGCTCACTGATATAAGACAATTAACATAACCAACCATACCTTTAAATTGCCTGGTTAAAATAATATTCATATATACAATTTTTTCCAACGGTTGAAACACTTAATAATCAAATTTCCGTTATCTATTCCTTCTTTGATTTAGCAGGTATAGCCTTTTGTTTTTTTTAATACATATATTTATAAAATGTTCCAGACCTTACTAAAAATATCATTTTATCCAGAAAATATTAAATAATTCTAATGGTCATCATGTTTTCTGATCAAACAAAATGAGGACAATATAGGCCTACTGAATTTACATGTATTTTTTATTATTCAATATTATTGCTTTTTTATATTTAACACAAAACTTTGAAGTCCAGTTTTCATGCATCCACAATTTTTCAGGTCATTGGACCATAGTTTCTGGATGATATTATGTGTAAGGCTCTTTTGACTTGATGTCCATTATCATCTAACTAAGGACTCTTTGAGCACCTGATCTAAACACAAAACTTAAGTGAAATGCTGATACCTATGGAAAATGAAGTAGCATAGACTTTTTGCTAAATTACATTGCATGTGACAAAAATGATTAAGTATACAAATATTCATTTTCCAGTACTGGTGACATTTTGTACCTCTAGTGAGAGTTTCTTGCAAAAAGGTGCTGCGGAAGTCCTAAGTCTTTTGGCTGTCACCGTGCCACCAGTAAACGATATCAGGGGCACATCTGGGTGAACTACCAGCGCCTCCCCCGCCTTGGGCCCCACACCGAATACCAGGTTGATTACACCTGGCGGTACACCTATAAAAATATTAACATCGTAATAAATCGTATAAATATGTATTGGGCCCTAACCTAAACTCTCAGGAGGATACCACATGGTAAATGAAATTTAAATTATTAACATTGTGATGAATAGTACAGAAATATGTATCAATTTATCAATATCACAAACATTTGAATACTTTATTTTTTTTTTCATCTGTGGGGGTGGAGACACATCATCCTGGCAGGTAATTACGTACATTGTAGAAATCCAGGTGAACTAGTCGTGGATACAGGTGTATACAAGAGCTCTCACCAAAAATCCAGGTAATGTGAGAGTAAAACAGCAAGCCTAACACAGTGGTTCTATCGATGGTCAGGTTTTTATTGGAGAGTAATGTTGACATATTTCGGCTGTACATGTAGGTTAGCCTTCATCAGAACAACAATCATTTACTCTGATGTCTTAGATCAATTTTTTTAATCATTTTTTTTTAAAAGTAAGTCTTAGATCAATTTTTTTAATCATTTTTTTTAAGTACATCGTGTATTACCGTTATATACAACAACTAAATATCACCAATCTTCCTCACCCATCCTAGTAAAGGTTTGTCTGGGAAGAACAGATGACCATTCGAAAACAGATGTCTGATTGGCACCACACCATGTCATAAATACCCAAGCCATTCTAATCAAGTGAGCTAATTAACATTTGGTCAAAATTCTGTTCAACATTCCAGAGAAGTAGCATTTTGAAGAAAACAACGAATGAGAGACTTAAAGAGTGGTCGGGTGGCACAGTGGTATACACATTTACCTGTCAACTAGACGGTCAGGGTTCGATTCCACGATCGGATGTGAAAAGGTATGTGGTCACCTGTCCTACCACGAGGGCTTTCCTGGGTTCTTCGGTATCCTCTGACAGTAAGACCCCCTACAGGTTTCAATCCGGGCAGCGTAATTGATATAAGCTAATATAATTTGTTTTTTGGCATTTATTGTAAAATATATACTATACAGCGACAGCACAGGACGTATGATGTAAGCTTAAGATTTATAAAATCATACCTGCTTCGTTGAATATTTCGCAGAGTTTCCATGCCGATACCGACGTCATCTCACTAGGTTTTGCCACAACTGTGTTGCCCGTGGCAATTGCTGGGGCTATTTTGAAAGTGAGTAGATACAGCGGGAGGTTCCATGGACTGATGAGACCGGCGACACCTACAGGATCTCTAACAGTGTAGTTCACGGCACCAACCGCATCCATCACCGACGACCTGTCACCCAATTACTGACTCATCGATCACTGACATCACAAACAGTATATCACAACTGATAAACTCTTCCAGTTCAAATTATATCAAATCTAAAAACAGCTGAAACTTAAAAAAAAAAATTTTTGTCAAAATTGTTGGCAATCTTATGTTCAGATTCATTTAGTTTTAAGATTAATGTTTTACCTATTTGTATCGTGTAAAATAGATGTGGCGAACACACGAAAGTTGTATACCGCCCTGGGAATGTCTACAGCCTTGGCCAACCAAACAGGCTTTCCTTGGTCACGAGACTCCAGTTCTGCAATCTCAGCCAGCCGAGACTCCAACAGATCAGCGATCTTCATCAGAACTTTTGATCGCTCTTCGGCAGGCTTCACCGACCAACTTTTGTGTTAACAAAATTCATATTAAATAGTATAGAAATACAGGGCTCAAAGTGGATATTTTTACCAGGTGGCATATTTGGCTACCAAGTCATAAACTCTAGGTGCCAATCAGAAAAGTTAGTCACCTGGCCTAGTTGTCTTAAATAAAAAAAAAATTTATTTAATTCTTTAAATCAGTATAACATCTCTCCAACTTTTTTGATTGTAAAAATCATTTTAGCATTGACAGCATGATTGGATGATTTTTTTCCCAATTTTGAGTAAAATTCTGACAAATTTCTATCAAAATCCCAAAATACCTGGTAAGATCATTAGGTGCAGTCTCTAAATAAAAATATTTAATTTGTTTACCAACATGCACCTTCCTTCAATTTCTTTAAATATTACAAAAAAAACCAACAAAAAAACCCACAAATATTTATACATAAATGTTCAAATGCTACCGTTAGTCCTGAGTCTAGCTAAACAGGTTGGGAACTCCGACAGACTCGAATTTGTGTGGAGTCTTTGTATTTTACGACTGAGTGCACTCTATATAAAAATCTAGGTACATGACCTAATTAAAAACAATCAAGCCGCGTGCTAGACTCATTAATTGTACGTTAAACGTGATTATATTAATTATATTGTATCTATTAAAAATGAATTCAATTAGCTAAATTTGTGATTCAAACATAAATATAAAGACGACGACATCCATCAGTGTCATGCATTAGGCCTAGCGTGTTGACATTTGCCCCAGTAGCCGACTGCCAAACCGAAACCAGGTCGCTAAGTTGGCTGATATTACGTACGTTTTGAAGGCGGTCTGTGCTGCTGATACCGCCATGTTTATCTCGTCCTGACCGCTGTCCGGAATTTTCGCCCATACTTTCCCAGTCGAAGGGTCGAAGCTTGGAATGTAAGAACTTGTAGGTACAAAACTCCCGTTAATGAAGTTGGACACAACTACTTCAGCCATGACTGTCGGCAACATATGATATGGCCTATATGTAACGAGGTATTTGATTGGCTGTACGGTAAATTTCTTATGGCGCCAAATTATGAACTCTGCTACGTGCTGAAAATACGTCAAGATACTAGACTAGTCTGGCGAAACCACGATGTCCACGCTCGTACTCTGTGTAGATCAGGTGAATGTCGATATTGATTTTGTTTTTCATTTGCACCGACCAGAGTGTACAGTCGTATGCATAACCATTTTGTGATTTTAATATTATGGACACTGGACAGTCGGTTCATCTTAATTCATACGATCAGCAAGCCTTCATGTCCAGTTTTGATAGGCCTAGTTGCCATTCGATCACGGACCTTAATATGGAATTTATAGATAATTAAACGGGTAGTCAAGAAGCAAGTATGCTTAACAGAAGATCTTCTATAGTTATTGCTAATTGATATATAAGTCCGTCCTTTGATTTCATGTTTACACGACAGCTACTTTTTATTTGCTTTATAATATGGCGCGGGAAGTATGTCATAATTAAATATTTTTGCCTAGGCAAAAATCGAATTTTTTTTTCGAGGCGAAAAGATGAAAATGGCACAAATCACTTCAATTTAGCTGAATAGTTTTGATTTTACGGGTACCTGTAAAGTGCGAAACGAAACGAAATCAAACGAAACGAAATCAAGAGAAAAGAAAAAGGAAAAGTTGAAAAAAATGGAGAAAAAAATATTAAACTGTATACAGGCCAAAGTGTCTCATTCTTATCTGGGTAAAAACAACAACCAAAAAAAGAATAAATTTATCGCAATATTCACTTAGTTCTTTAAATATATAATAACTCTATTCGGAATATATGCTTAGTCGACGTAGTGTATTGGGTGTACAAAATTTGTGTATATTAAACATTTAATTATACCAAAAAATAATCACAAATACTAGTACAATTTCTTATACTGGTAAAAAATCTTTTTACCAATAACCGTATAATCATAACTATATCTCTTACCAACCTGCTAATTAATTAATAGCTAATTAATAACCACTGATAACCAAGATAAGCGTTATTTTAAGCACGTTAAGTTACGTTATCTAATGCATGCCTGAACTAGAGTTTTAGGGGGCCGCGGTGGCCGAGTGGTTAAGGTGTCCCGACACTTTATCACTAGCGTCCTGACCGCTGTCCGGAATTTTCGCCCATACTTTCTCTGGGTTGCGAGTTCGAAACCTACGTGGGGCAGTTGCCAGGTACTGACCGTAGGCCGGTGGTTTTTCTCTTGGTACTCCGGCTTTCCTCCACCTCCAAAACCTGGCACGTCCTTAAATGACCCTGGCTGTTAATAGGACGTTAAACGAAAAACAAACAAAAAAACACCCTAGTGTTTAGATGAAAAGAACAAGTTAATCTTACGAAAATCTCCGAGCAAAGCTGACATTATATTACTTTTTCAACCATAGGAAATCTACTTAACTATTCCAGTACTTAAATATTGTCTAAAATTATCCAGAATTATTCACAGTTCATCAAAGTAACAGAAATGGAGTCGTCCTCTTATGCTTCCATTCTGTCCACACTACAGACCAACAATACGGAAACGGCACGTATAGCCAGCGTTTTTATAAGAATCGCGCCTTTCAAGTAGGCCTACAGCAATTTCCCCGAAACTCTCACTTTTCACGACCAGATACACACCAGGCTTTCCTACCATAAAATTAGTTGCTTGCAATCATTTCTGTCACCTGAATTTAGATCGAGCGTGCACCAATACACTACGCGATCTGCGTGACTATAAATCGTGGACTAACCATATTATCTTAATAGAATTATTATATATTAAATAACTGAAGGGATATTGAGATTTATTTATTCTCTCATATCTCGCCATGTTGGATAGAGTTTGCCCATGTAAGATAGCTATGTAAGATAAATCTATCTTACATAGCATTTCACGCGCGCGGAGTAATCTGCGTTCAAGGGGGGCAACTCTTACAACGTCGTGTGCTTGTGTTTACATCTGACAGTCCTTAGATTTATTATATCGTCGGTGTCGGTTTTGAAACGTTAATTTGGATTTAACTATAAAAAATACACGCATTCTGAGATAAATATATATCATATCAGCAATAAACCAATAGTGTTATACGGTTAAACGATTAGACATTTCATCTGAGCGAAAATATAACTTCGTTACTGTAGACTAGGCCTACTGTCATTACAGGCCTGTAGTAACAGTTACAGTACAGTACAGACTGGCCTACCCTACAGGTTTGTCATTTGCCATTAAACACATGCACACACACACAATCACCTGGCAATGATAAGTAGTTGAATAAATAAAAAAGAAAATGTCAAACATCACAACCGCATTGGTTCCGTTTGCGTCAACACAGGGGCCTGGAATTTGTTCACTCTAGGCCTACTCAGTAACCTGTGTATTTGGAAATTGGGAATTGGCTCTTAAATGAACGAACATTCGGTAAAAATGGTGTTTCTCTCGATGTTCATATAAAGAAATATTCATTTTAATTGTAACACAGAGTCTATATTTGTGTAGAGTAACCAGGAAAACTAACTGTCATCCTAGCTTTTCAATATGAGCATCGTTATCGACGGACCTACCTTCGTGATTCCATCAAGAAAACCGGTTTAAACACTTATAATCCTATGACAAAGAAAAGATCGAATACTCGTTTCGAGTCACTGTTCGCTGGCTCACACATGAAGTTGCCGAAATCACCGTGAATTTAAAATTACCACCCACGAAACATCGCCGTGCCATGGCGATCGAGATCGACATCACTCTCAATCACAGGCGCTTGCATAGAAAAAAAAATCATTTTTTTTTCTTTTTTTTTATATGTGGTATGTGTACTCTGTAAAGTTCACTTCCGTATTACACAGTACACGTACCACTGATATATATTTTTTTAATTCTCATTTTCTATGCAAGCGCCTGTGTTCTCAATAGCCTTGAACTATGAATGGAATTCCAATGACAGTCGTGACGTCATGCAGTGACGTAGTATTTTATAAAAAATGTGTACAGTGTAATCCATGAAATAATCAAATATGTCGAGATGCAAATCAAATCATATGTAAAATTGGAAAACTCATTTCAGCGTTGGATTTTTCAAAGTAAAATGTATTGTTGATAGAATCTTTTTCTCGGATGTTGACAATTTGATCACGGCCACGTCAAAAGTTGGTCAAGTTACGACAATTTTTATCGGCGAATTGTTCATTCGTTCATCACTTAACCACAAAAGGAATGAAATTTTTTGTGCAAACTTAGTTTGCCAAAATCGGGTATGATCTTTCAGAATATCATAAGTATTTTTAGTAAAAACGTCAAATAAAAATAAAATGAAAAATTGAAGAAAATGGATGGCTGAGGGACACTTTCGCCAGAAATTTGGTAGTCATATGAGAGAAAAAGACTCTTTCATTATGTGTGTATGTAGGATAGGGATATTCCACCCTCGGGATCACAAAATGTAAAACCACATTTTGTGACCCCTCGGGTTGAATATTTCTATCCTACATATACACATATGAAAGAGTCTTATATTCTTTCATGAGTGTTGTTTTTACATTTCTCCCATTTTCCAATGTTTCATTTTTCGTTTCGTTTAATTTCGTTTCGTTGCGTTTGATTTCGTTTCGCACTTTACAGGTACCCTGACTGTACTGGTGTATTTGAGGGAGAAAGGGATGTGAAAATGGGTAAGTGTGCGAGGTACTTGCCAGATATAAGAGGTTGAACAAATACAGAAATTTGATTATATTTATTGAAAAAGCTCTGTGGGCCAAAATCACTCTATAGCTGCAACAGGTCCTTTACAAATTTCATCCGTTAAAAAAACAGAACACAAATGGTAATTCACACCTAAATACTTCAGTTTCTTTAAACAACTGGTATATATTATCAATCATTTTCACTAACTAAATATAATAAAAATTATTTCTAAAATATAATTTAATTGATCATATGAAGACCGGCTTATAAATTGTGGGGCTAATTTGTACTATGCACATGAATTATACGACTACATGCAGTATTTCTTTTCATTTTTTTTTGTGCAGTGTACCAAGTTACCTCCCATAATCTTGGAGTTATCCCCCTTTGCACAGTATATCCGGTAGACATATTTGGAAAAGCTACAGAGAAAGGCAAATCAGATTGATAACTGGTATTATGCATGCGCGTTTTGAAATTTTAAGATCTGTAACAGGTATTCAATCAAAAACGTTTTGTAGCTGTGATAAATGTCTGAACACAGGTGAACAGTTCACGGTTTTCTGTACGAGATTTCCATCTCCAAATAATAGTATCCTTTTCAGTGATTGGGTTGACGTCAGTAAACAATGTAGTTAAGAGTTTATCCGAAGGTGATTCCGACAGGATCCATGTGAGTGTCATAAATCCGGAAATCCCGGAACAGTGTGTACGTGTCGGCAGTCGACGCCCAGTTCGAGTTACCACCTCCGAAAAACGTCGAGAAAAACATTCCGTCGATTTGGATGGAACTGCGTTTGCGGAACACCAGGGAGGAGGTGTTGTAAACAAGCGTTTTATTGACCCAGAATTTCAACACACCGTTATGGCTGCCAACGTCGTTCAACTTTACGTACTGTGTTAATTTCTGCCATCTAGATAGAAAGAAGAGTATATATATATAAGTGTACACTGTGAAGAATTAATAAATTAAATATTGTTATATATATATGTCATTAGTTTTAACCCCACTGATCAGGGATGGGGTAATTGTAATTTGTAATTTGTAATTAATTGCAATTAATTACATAATCCCAATGCAATTGGTGTAATTTGTAATTGAAGGAAAATTCAATCACATGTAATTGTAATTTAATTAATTACATAAAAAATAATTGTGTAATTGTAATTGAAATCCAAATTCTTTAAATTACTTTACCATATGATAAGATGTAATTACCTTTATTTTTTATTGTTTCTAATAGATGGTACATGTATATTTATTCTACACTCATTCTATTTTGCCTGTATCAAAAGTGATGTTTAATTTTGTACATATTAATGATGATAATTTTGATAAACATTACATAAAATATTTACAAATACGTGTACTTTATGTTGTACTTTATGTATAATATAGGTGTATCTGTTAAAAGTGTAAATTAAATATATATACACTATATGTGAGAGTTATACTAATTACTCACCATGCATTCATACCCCTAGTATAACCCTGTCCGAATTAAAATTCAATTAAAAAGTGACCACCAGGCTGACCCCATACTCCGGCCTCAGGTTAACAAACCTGGACATAAAACAACGGTTCATTCTCACTTAGCCAACATTCTGAAATTTACCTGTATTACCTGGCCAACATGTCAACTGTTACACCTGAGTGAGTTTCAGCTATAGTCTGTTCTCATTTTCCATGATAGAAAACATATGAAAATGATAATGCGACTTAAAGAAATAAAAGATTTAAATAAATTGATGTGATCAATTTATTATAATAAATCTTACATGTTTGCAGTGGATACTTAAATCCAATTTGATCAAATCCACATATGTAAATTGTTCTTTCAGTAAGAGATGTTGAACAGTGATATTAATCTTTTTTTTTTCTTTTGACAAAATGACGGATTCATGATCAGAAAAGGAACCAAATAAAATTTAATCCGTGTATACCATTAATCACAACACACATAATCTCCAATTAGTTGTTTATTAATCATCATATTGCTTTTATACATTGTAGCTTGTTTATAGAATTGATAGATATAATTAGATATTGTTAGTATTAATTACTTTCAATGTTTAAACTACCCGATTTCAGGACTATGTTACGGAAACTTGGGTTGAGGGACAGCACATAGCTTTGTGGAACCACTACGACAATGACGGCCCACGAACAACAAAAAATGTCGAGGCATGACACAACAAGGTCAACAAGCTCTGTCAGCATGCACACACAAACATCTTTGTTGCTGTTCAACTGCTGAAGAAGATTCAAGGTACCGATGAAGCGAAGATGATCCAGCTTTCGGCAGGACGTAAACAAAGACCAAAGAAGAGGAAATACCGCCACATGTACATTGACTCTCAGTTAAGACATCTGAAGGACCAGTACAGAAATGGACAAAATGATGTGCTTACTTATGCTGATGCTGCATCTAATTTACTGCATTAACAGTGAAAGAACTAGTTACATTAACTATGTAAGAAAATAGTGGCTATGATCAAAATCCAGTTACTTTATGTGTCCAATATACCAGGTATATATATTTAAATTGAAAAATAAATAAATAAAAAAAATAGTGGCTATGTTCAAAATCTAGTTACTTTATGTGTCCAATATATATATATATTTATGATTAAAATAATTGAAAAATAGTGGCTATGTTCAAAAGGGCTTATATATGTACACTGTATATTGAAAATCTGGTTAATTATGTGTTATTACTGAAAATATGTTCTATGTGAATTAAAAAATACATGTATTACTGAATATCTTAATATATCATGATGACATTCTCATAAATGTTAGAAGTTTTATGAAGCAGTCTATAGCCTTACCTGTAATTATCTCCTATTGTTCTACGTACTTTCACACCTAGTATCACTTGGCCAACAAAATACCTTACCTGTATACCTCAAAATTCAGAATGTTGGCTAAGCGAGAAGACATCAAATCAACAAATCTGTTCATGTCACCAGTAGGTGAATTGAATGTCTAGGTAGAGTTAGCATGCATGGCTTCTAGTAGGCTGTTAAGTGTGTAAGCATTGCCTCTCTAACTGTGTCATCCTGTTTCTCCCAAAATTGAAATATCCCGGTTCTCCCAAATACTTATGTAAACAATATCGGAGGAGTGTTGTTTTAACAGTTAAGTTACCTGTACAGGTAAATTAATTCAATTCAATTCATTTATTGACTTAAGGTCTATGACCCATCAGTACATAAATTAATATACATGTATATATAGATGTATAACTATAAACTCAAAAAGACAAAGTCCCGGAAACTCCATGTCGTAAAGAACCAAGAACTACTTTCATTGGACAAAGTATAAATAGATCTAATCATTTTTTAGGACACTCTCAAATTCCAAACAAAGGAGGAGGATTGAAGCCAAAGAAAGGCGAAAAAAGACAGACGATGCTACAAGTAAGATAGAAAAAGTTCTTCCTAAAGTTATCAATTTATCTAAAAGAAAATTATCTATAGATGAAATTGATGTATTATCTAAAGGTCTGAAATTTTGTCCAACTCCATCTAAATGCAATAATGAGGAACTTACTACAGATATTTTTAAATTCTGTAGAAATCTTAGACTTTGTGAAAAATTTTGCAATGAAGAAGGAGAAAGTTGTATCATTGAGAACGATAATTTGATTTATAACAAATCAAAATATAAGCCACCAAAAAGTTCAGATAAATATTTAGAAGATACTATTGATACTCTAAAGAGATTTCCTTTGGAAAACAACAATCCGAAAATTAATTTTGAATGATGTTAATTTTTACACAACAACCAGCGACGATTTTGATACTGAAACTCGTAAAATTATCAATAGTCTTATACAAAAGTATGACGCATGTTTACACGAAAAAGAAAAAAGATTATCTTGTTAATTTTATGCATAAAACTAGTTTTTTCTATGGTCTCCCCAAAGTTCAATTATAGGTAAAGCTATAGAAGAGCAGAATAGTACTTATATCGAGGTGGAAAATCCTACAGATATGAAATTTAGACCTATAGTTGGTGGACCTAATAGTGCAACCCAACGCTTGAGTCATTTTTTGGACTTGGTACTGAAACCATTATGTAAATGTGTAAATAGCTATATAAAAGACGATTTTGATTTTCTTAGTCGTTTACCTAGGCAGGTTCAGCATAGATGTAAACTGGTTTCTTTTGATGTGGTAAGTCTATACACTAATATTCCACATGAACTTGGTATAGAGGCTGTTAAATATTGGCTAAATAAGAAAAGGGAAGAGATTGATTCCCGCTTTAGTAATGATTTCATACTTAAAGCTTTGGAGATTGTTTTGAAACGTAATGCCTTTTACTTTGACAAAGGATTTTTCCAGCAGATCAAAGGTACTGCTATGGGTATTAAGTTGCCCCTACATATGCTACTTTAGTTTTAGGATATCTAGAGGAAACTCTTTATTCTAAAATTGAAACTACTTTTGGAGAAACTTTTACTGAATATGTCAAGAATAACTTTTTAAGGTTTCTTGATGATTGTTTTATAATATGGCCTCCTGGTAAGGACGTAGATGAATTTCGTCAAATGTTGAATACTCTTCACCCATCAATTCGTTATACCATGGAGTGTAGCGATACTTCGTTACCATTTTTAGATGTTTTAATTCAGATAGATACTTATGGAAAAAATTCTACTGATTTGTATTGCAAAGCTACTGATGCACATAATTATCTTAATTTTAATTCAAATCATAGTAAACATACCAAGGTGAATATTCCTTTTAATCTTGCCTCAAGGATTATAACAATTGTCAGCGAGAAACAGGTACAAGATATTAGACTTAGTCAGTTGAAACAATATCTTAAAGCTCAATGCTATCCAGTTGAGGTGATAGAACATGGTATAAGAAAGGCTATTGAAAAGGGACCGTTTACATCCCGTGTACGCACAGAAAAATGTAACACAAGATTGATTCCTTTTGTTTCAACTGTTAATCCACGGAATTTCAATGTGTATTCATTGATAAAAAACAAATGTGAGGAGTTAAAGCAAAGTAGCAGCCGTATGAAAAAGATTTTTGATAACCACACTATTTTACATAGTAGACGGCAACCTACAAATTTGAAGCAAATGTTAACACGTTCTAGGTTTGATAATTCTGGTTTAAGTCCCGGGGTATCAAAATGTAAGACACCTCGATGTGCTACTTGCCCTATTATTATTGAATGTGATACGTATAATTTCAAAAATGGCTTAAATTTTACAGTAAAAGCTAATATGAATTGTAAATCAAAATGTGTTATATATGCCGTTATCTGTTCCAATTGTGGTGATTTTTATATTGGTCAAACTAGTAATGAACTTAGAACAAGAATGACTGTACATAGGCAACAAACTAAGACCGACTCGTTGCGAAATTTACATGTTAATAAGCATATTCATGATTGTGCCGCTGATCATTTTAATGTGATACCTTTATACCAATTACATTCGACTGACACGGTTTTATTAGAAAAGAAAGAGGACCAAATTATAAAAATATTAAAACCAAGCCTCAACAGGCCATAGAAAAATTGTTATAAATGTGTAAAATGGCGCCACAATTTTAGCTTGTTTTGAAACGTTGTACATGTATACCATTGTGACGTCACATTATTTATGACGTCATTAAGTTGTCTTCTCAAAATAAACACTTTCCTGATGAGCAGCAAGAGCTGCGAAAGCGCTTGGAAGTCAGTCGTCGAGGTTTTTTTTATTATTATATCTAGATGTATATATATATATATGAATACAGCATGTATTATAATAAAATTACAAAACGTAATTGACTTATTATAATTAAATACGGAAACCGATTAACCAACATATGTACTATATTATGAGGAATATTAATCAACCATATTGTCTACTGGCAACATCAGCAAAAAATACATTGTATTCCACTTAATCTTACAAGGGCTGCGCCCAATCACAGAATTGATACTAATTATAATACACTGTTACAGAATAAGGATTCTAGGAGAACTTTTATAACAGTCAGTCAGAGAGACATGGAAAAAAAAAGTATCAGATAATACCATTTGGTAAACACGACAGACGGACACCGGGAGGTTCAACAATTATTAGTACACTATTATGCTATAACGTGTTACATCAAAACTCAACACCTACACAAACCGAGTATATTTACACAATTCTGCAACTAAAAGCTTCTTTGATAAATCTTCCTAGCAAATTCAATTCTATTTGTGTTCAGTAATTCTATTACTTTGAAGACTGAAGGTTTTTTCCAAAAATATTTCTTTATATATTTTCCTCTAAGAGTTGAATATTTTTGACATACGAGTAAAAAATGAAATTCATCCTCAACTTCTAAAGAATTACAGTTAATGCAATACCTATGACACCTGGGAATATTCTTATACCTTCCTGATTCTATAGCTAGATTGTGTGCTGAAAGTCTCAATTTTGTTATCATTTTTCTCAATTGACTTGGTAATGATTTGGTGAGGTAGAATTGCAGTGTTACTTTATTAACCATATGTTTGTATAGATCACATTTACTCGACATATGTAATGAGTTAAACAATGTCTGAGAGGCCTGGTCATTAATTCTTTCTTTTATAATAGGCATATAAACAATATCAGAAGGTAACTGACGTAACCATATATATCCAAATCCAAGTTCAAATAATTTGTGCTTCACATGCAAGAGCCAATTCTGTTTCGGATTCTCTTTCTCAATTTCCATGTAGAGCAAGTTGTAAGCCTCTCTTAGAATACAATTATCAGAATTCAACAATTTAAACCAAAATTTTAACATTCTATTAAGTTGCATATTCTTCAGTGGGAGTCGCCCAAGTTCGATATAAATCATAGCGTTACAGGTAGATTTTTTAACGCCCAGTAAGTTTTTACAAAATTCTAAATGTACCTTTTCAACTTCCAAAGCGTTATGAGTACTCCATACTTCACAGGTATAGCAAAGAATACTGCTAATATAAGTATCAAACAAATGCAACATAGTTTTTACATTTAAGTTCAAATTATTACACTTTGAACGTAGGGCAAAAAGAGCTTTACGACCTTGTTCGGCTAAATGCTTAGACATAAAGTTAAATTTATTATTAAACTTAAGAAGAAATCCTAAATAACAGAACTGGTCTACCACTGAGATATTTATACCGTTATATGTCCATGTTTCGTTATCTTTGACTTTACCGCCCTTCCGAAAAACTACGATTTTTGTTTTATCTGTATTAACTGTCATTTTCCATTTATCTGAGTAAGACCTTAAATTATCTAAAAGGCTTTGCAATCCCTCGACTGATTCGGAAATCAGTACAAGATCATCTGCATACAACAGGAGAAAGAGACTCAGTTCTCCGAAATCGTAACTTGGGGCCTCGTTTTCAATAAAGTAGTTTTCAAAATCATTAATGAACAGGGGAAAAAAGTAATGGTGATAAAATTTCCCCTTGAAATAAACCGACCTCATTTGAGAAGAAATCTGAGCATTTCCCGTTTAGCAAGACACATGATTTTACTGAATTATATAGAGATTTCACTGTTTTTAAGAAATTACCCCGTATACCCAATTTAGAAATTTTATACCACAGGCTTACTCTGTCTACATAGTCGAATGCTTTACGAAAATCAACAAAACAGCAATAAAGGCGTTTTTTCTTTGAAAGCGTTTTTGTAATTATAGTTTGCAACGCAAATATAGCATCGATAGTACTAACCCCTGGTCAGAAACCAAATTGTGCATCCGTTAAAAGATCGTAAGTTATACAAATATTCATCAATCTCTTGTTTAGAATAGAGGTAAACAATTTGCACAGACAACTTATAAGACTGATGCCACGGAAAATTATTGGGATCTGAACGATCACCTTTCTTATGTACCGGTACCACTACAGCTTTTGACCATTCAGACGGAAAACATCCAGAATTTAAAATATTATTGAACAAAATTTGCAACATGGGAAGAAACATTTGCTTACCGTCAATAAAACCTTCATTTAACAGACAGTCGTTACCATGCGACTTCCCACGTTTGAGGTTATTGATAGCTGTTGCAGTTTCTTCTCTGGTAATAAATGAATCTAAATCTTCATATATTACAGGATAATCAACTAAAAGTACATCATCATCGAGAGAGAATTACCCGTGCGATCAACATTGTTAGCTATGGCCTGGAAGTGATCAAACTATGGCCTGGAAGTGATCAAACAATTGATTTATCGGCATCTGCGGCGAGTTTTTACGTTTGCTTTTGCTGAATTTTTTGTAAAAATATTTTGGGTTGTGTGTTCGCAAGTATTCTAACATATCGCCTTCGTACAACATGTATTGTTTTTTCAATCTTTTTTCAAAAATTTTATATCGTCTTTTTTTGTTAACTAAAGCCGCGTGCGTTGCTGCATTCTTATTCTTATTGAACGTGTGTAGAGCAGATAAATATTGTTTACGCAATAATTTTATTTCGCCGTTGAACGAGGGCTTATCTTCAATTGTTTGATCATTTGGATACACAGACCTATTGTCTACATACTTCTTACAGGAAGCAGACACTGTCTTTTTCATAAAAAAAGGGTTCCATAATACATTGTAATTCATTGGTAAATCGTTCAACACTGGCATCAATATTTTCTTGATTCAATTCATCAGCTATCAAAACACTATTTTTGAGTTTGTCCACATTGACATTTACAGATTCCAGAAACTGATCTTTAAAATCGTCATTCCATATATATTTAGATCTGGTATTAGAATTAGACTCGCCTGTATTATCTGATTCACTTAAACGTTTGGAAAATAGTTGAACATGCAAAGGGGCATGGTCAGAAAATTCTGTAAAATTTGAAACAATAAATTTTTTCACTATTGCAAATAAGGTAGAAGGCATTAATAGATAGTCAATAACACTCATACCGTTATGGCCACAAAATGTAAAATCGTTAGATGAATAACCATCAGTTTCTCTACCGTTTCTAATTCTAACACCAGTTGACTTACATAACTTGATTAGTCTGTTTCCGTATTCATTAATACCTGTATCAGGATTGTTTCGTGGTGGTAACTCTTCATCACTTATATCAACTACATAATCAAATATAGATTCAAAATTATTACGGATTCCATTATGAACGAAATCATAGCATATAAAATCATCTTGATTTCTTGTTCGACTGTTAAAGTCGCCCAACAACATAACATGTTTTGAACCTAATAAATCCAAAATTAAATTTCTAATTCGGCAAACACATCACAATTATAGTATACATAGTATTGTGAAGAATTAGGTGGTACATATGCGAAAATAAGCATGATATCCATATCTTTACCAACAAGTTGTTTATGCAAACACACCGGTACTATAGTATCAAAGATTGGGTTACCAACAGATATGTAATTACTGATGTTTTTACGAACTAACAGAACAATACCACCACCCTGAGTGTGCTTTGTCAATTTTCTGGGGATGACTGTGGTGTTAAATTCATCAATGTTCAATTCGTAATCGTTCGGGATCCAGCACTCCGATAGAAACACAATGTCATAGGTGAGTATATAGTTTTTAAAAGCCGGGAGGTTTAGTTTACTGTCCAGACCACCGTTCACGTTCCATGATAAAATCTTAACCTCACCATCTACACAAGAGTGTCTGTTCGGAGAGCAATCTCTCTGACACCCCTAAACTGGAGTGGCGGTGTTTCTCCTCCTCCGTTTGTAGTCGGGACGGCGAGAGGTGGGAGTAGTATCGACCGCGTCGCGATACGAACGTCGTGGAACTTCCGGGTCAGTTTCATTGGAAGACCAACGCCGATTATCAGCACGTGAACCGCGTGATGCAGTGGGCGATCGACGTTGTTCACTATCTTGGGAACCAGCAACTTGCTGACTAGGGCTTAGTTCCGCAGCGTTATACTGCTGACCATTGATGTAGAGCTTGTCTCTAACCAGCTTCACTGTGTAACCCTCGCGATTTTTCTCCTTCAGCACAGGGTACAACCTTTTCCTCCTAGCTTCCACTTCAGGTGGGAACTGCTCATTTATACCGTATTGGGTTCCTCTGAGCTTGTAGGCATTGTCTCTAACAAGGGCAATGTCCTTATGGTAAAGAAATTTAGCGACGATTGGCCTACACTTGTCTTTGTGGAACTTACCGAAACGGTGTACATTTGCAAACTGAATGTTATGATCAATACCGAGCTCATGGAATAAAAAGTCACGAACTTTGAGCTCTGTGTCCTCGCCAGGATATTCCCCGAGTAAACCGTTAAAAATAAGATTATATTTCATGGAACGACAACGAATATCCTCAATGACTAACTTAAGCTCATCCCTTTCAGCGCGCATTCCATCAAGTTAAGGTGTCTATTACTGTCTTTCCATATATTCACAGATGGGTTGAATTTAAAAATAAAATGTGCAATTTAATAAGAAATTAATAAATAAAAATTTATGTATATAATTTATGATTTTGTAGAAGTGATTATAATTGACTTCTTTTATATTTATCCATATACACTGTATTCACAGATGGTTTGAATTTAAAAATAAATGTGCAATTTAATAAGATGATAATAAGATGATAAATTATTTAAAGTTATTTATATTTCAACATATTTGATATAACTGACTTATTTTTATGTGTATCCCCCATATTACAAATTATCAACTTCAGGAGAGATGACGCTAATTAGGCTATGTTCATTTTCCGAAGAGATGTTGTCTGTACCAATTAAGATACATTTCATGTATTTTACTGGAGATGCTGTGATAAAGACTGACCTGTAACCATCAATACTACCAACGATATTCCTGTATAATTCGGTCATCGACACAACCACCCACCCAACCACTTCCAGGGGGAAGTTCATAAGATAATGAACAGCATCAAGAAGAGGTGTAGGAAGAAACTCGAACCCATACCCGCCATCTACGACGAAGAAGTATCCAAACAGATACAGGACTGGGCAGCTGACAGACCACTACTTGAACAGATTCCCACCTACGCAACCTGTAAGACATCCCTTTACCACTCCAGAAGCAAACTATGACCAAAGCTACCGACATCATTGGCAGCCATCATTTTGGAAGATGAATGGACTGGAACTAATAACGGTGACCAATTCCTCCTCTTTGACGACAAAACAGACAACCAACGCATGCTAGCCTTTGCCACTACCAGTAACCGAGAGGATCCCACACGCACACCCAAACATTTACATCTTCATCCGTGTACTCAACGACATCCGGGCTACAAACTGCATCACCCGACTTCAGCTTGCTGGCAGATGACTGCCAATGCCCAAGAGACGCAGATACCGACAATTAAACAACCGTTTGACCCAACTGAAAACCCTTCTTCGCAATGGCGACATCAACTACATCAACTATGGCGACCGAGCAACATACTTATTACATATGGAGTGAAATAAAACATACTACATATATGAAGTTACGTATTGTTCTGTTAACAATGTATCATCCTTAATATAAATTCATCTTTTGTTATCAGGGACATATAATCCCTGTTTGTTATACAGTACAAATATTATACAGAGAAAGTAAACTATTGGTTTATTTATGATATGAATAGTGCTAATTTTTAATGTATGTATGAATGTATGTGGTGCTTATTATATTGTATTTTGGAGATAAGAGTGCATATTTGTTATCCATGGTACAAGTATCATATCATAGGTAAAAAGTACATAATTATATATGCATTATTTTTAACTTTTTATAGTGTTGAATAAGTTTGATATTCACATATGTATATTTACCATTGTATGGCACTGCCACTATATAACCCTACCAATTCAGTTGCGAGTTCACCAGCTTATGAACTGCCAACTGAAATTTGAATTTGAAAATTTCCAAAAAAATCGCACGACAAATAAAAAATCGCAGATGGTAAATATAAGCATTGAACGGCTTTCAGTTGGCATTCATAGTCAATATGAATGCCAACTGGACAGAGGCAAATTCAACATGAAGCGCTAGTGCGCTTCATGGAATTTGCCTCTGTCCAGTTGGCATTCATATTGACTATGAATGCCAACTGAAAGCCGTTCAATGCTTAAATGATTATGGCAATGAAATTTAATAAATAATTTCACATCTCAAGGTATAACATTAAATTGACATTTTTGTAGTTCTAATACCTATCTACCTGTATTTATCTGTATTTACCTGGATTTTGCAATAAATGAATGAGAGAGATAATGACCTGTTGTGTTTACTTAATAAGTAGACCCCTGTGTAAACAAATCCTGTTTCTCCCAAAAATATTTTACCTGGATTTTCAGTTTTGGGAGATTAAACCTCTCTAACATCGAGTTAAAAAAAAACACTTATGTTCCTAAATTGCAACTACAAAATAAAAAAAGAAAATAAAAAATTGCTGGACTATACGTATATATATTATCTCCACACATAATTTGCGCAGTGAATGAAATTGTGCATGCATATAAATGTAGCTCTATGCATGTACAATATTATGATGAAAATTGACTGACTAATGAATGTAGTAAGAATATTAAATATTAATAAAACTTATTTTAATGTTATTTTGTATTTGAATTTTTTTGAAGCATTATATATTAGATTAAAATGAAATAGCCGTTAAGAAAATTGTATATGGATGAATATTTTATCGGGACAAAATGTACAATTTATGACATATAATGATAAAATGCAAAAAGTAATTTTTAATTAAATTAATTACATTGGTAAAGTTATTTTTAAGTTAGTTAATTACTTTGTAAAACTCCTGTAATTGTAAATTAATTGAGCAAAACCTAAAAGTAATTGTAATTTAATTAATTACTTTGGTTAAGTAATTGTAATTTAATTAATTACTTTGGCAAAGTAATTGTAATTTAATTAATTACTTCGTAAAACTCATGTAATTGTAATTTAATTGAGCAAAACCTAAAAGTAATTGTAATTTAATTAATTACATTGGTAAAGTAATTGTAATTTAATTAATTACATTACCATGTTTTAATGCACATCTACATGTATATATAAGTACACGTATCAGGTCTTTTGTTACTTGCTATACTTTTCGTTCCTGTCATCATTTCAGCATTTGTTATTTACAATAATACACGTAATATATCGAGGCTAATCCGAAGCAATATTGGTGAAAGCCTTAAACCATGGTATAGGTTTGTGTATTACTTTGAGATCACGGCACAAATACATATCATGTTAGGAATATTTTTTATCCGTTCATAGTTAAGTGATTTTTACATACTTTTCCTTTTGGAAAACAAAATCTCCCCTTCCGATGGACTGTCCGGATCTGGAGTTACAGATGATATGGCTATCGGAACACCATGAGCTGTAGCTAGGGTATTGCTCGTGGGGAATATAAGCATATACTTCCCCATCGCCTCCTCTCCTCCACATGTAGCGAGTGGAGAAACAGTGTTCGGTGCTGCGATGTCCAGAGCAGGTCTGTGTGCCTCCCCACAATCCGGGTAACTTTCCCCCGAGTACCCAATCAAAATTCTGAGCGAAGTACACGTCATAGCTGAGCGTCAGTTCAGAATGACCTTTGACCCCTGGTGGCTGTGAGTAGAACTGGACCCCTCTATGGTTAGTCTTCGAGTAAGAGCCCTTAGCGTACTTCACTTTCATCACGTTACGGTGGGTGTCGGTTGGGTCGTGCGCATGCGTCAGCGAATCGTGTTCCCCGAATGTCCCATGCTTGATGACGTGGAAGTGGTTCCTTTCATCCACGGTATCCACACTGTGTGGACTCTCCCACAACATCCGACTTCCTGAAGTGACGTCATCAAAAGTTAAAATTTCATAGACATTATAGAGACTCTTAAACAATTTTTTTTGTGTGAGATAATCAACCAATTTGACAACTTCTCTTCTAGAAGTTTGAATAAGGGCCACAATATGCAAAACTGCTAATTGAAATAGAATAAGTCTGCTATATGTGCATAAGTAATATTGAAGATATAAAGCTGCTATCAAAATGCGATTCTGCTAATTTATATGTAGAACTGCCAATTGACATAGTCTGCTAATTAATATGTGGAGCAGTCAATTGACATAGTCTGCTAATGTTAATGTGGAGCTGCCAATTCACAAGGCTGCTTATTGACATAATCTACTAATAATTATCTGGAGTTGCCAATTGACATAGCCTGCTAATTAATATGTGGAGCTGTTAATTGACATAGTCTGCTAATTAATCTGTGGAGCTATCAATTGACATAGTCTGCTGATAAATTTGTGGAGCTGTCAATTGACATAGTCTGCTAATTAATATGTGGAGTTGTCAATTGTCACAGTCTGCTTATCAATATGTGGATATGTCAATTGACATAGTCTGCTAATTAATCTGTGGAGCTGTCAATCGACATTCTGCTGATTAATTTGCGGAGCTGTCTTTGACATAGTCTGCTAATTGATATGTGAAGCCATCGATTGAAATAATCTGCTAATTAATATGTGGAGCTGTCAATTGACATAGTATTGTAATTAATTTGTTGAGCTGTCAATCGACAGAGTCTGCTAATAAATATCTTGAGTTGCTAATTGACATAGCCTGCTAATTAATATGTGGAGATGTCAATTGACATAGTCTGCTAATTATTATTTGGAGCTGGTAATTGAAATAATCTCCTTATTAATATCTTGAGTTGCTAATTGACATAGTCTGCTAATTAATATGTGGAGTAGTCAATTGTCACAGTCTGCTTATCAATATGTGGATCTGTCAATTGACATAGTCTGCTAATTAATCTGTGGAGCTGTCAATCGACATTCTGCTGATTAATTTGTGGAGCTGTCAATTGACATAGTCTGCTAACTAATATGTGGAGCTGTCAATCGACATTCTGCTGATTAATATCTGGAGCTGTCTATTGACATAGTCTGCTGATAAATTTGTGGAGCTGTCAATTGACATAGTCTGCTAATTGATATGTGAAGCTATCAATTGAAATAATATGCTAATACATATGTGGAGCTGTCAATTGACATAATCGACTAATTATTATGTGAAGCTATTAATTCAAATAATGTGCTAATCAATATCTTGAGTTGCTAAGAGACATAGTCTGCCTATTAATAAATGGAGCTATCAATTAAAACAATCTGCTAATCTAATATGTAGAGCTATCAACTGAAATAATCTGTTTATCAATATGTATAGAGTTGCTAATTGACATAGTCTGCCAATTAAGAAAATTTTGTTGGATGATGTTTGCCTATCGGTGCATGACTCTTAGTGATGGATGGAGGGAAGATATAATTGTAAGAAATATCATTTCAGTAACTTACCTGCCAAACCGAACCACACAGCCGTTAATACCAGAGACCTCATGTCTACAGGTTCACTACTGATGATCCATTTCCGCACACATATATATCTAAGATACGACAAATAAGGTGATTTTGTTTGCAGTTTTCAAGGTTATGTCTGTATGTCTTTCAAAACAGTAACCTCTCCTGTCACTGTAGGTCTCACTCACACAACTAAGGCAGCCAATCAGCTGGTGTTTCACCTGAACCAAGTCCCTGAAGATAATGTGTTTCTTAGGTTTGTAGCTATTTCCTGAGTAAATAATACACGCAATGGGTTCTTTCTATATACGAGAATAAAGAATAGGGTCTTGAGATTTTGAAAATAAAAAATATACACTCCTGGTATAAATAGAAAGATGTAGGATT
This sequence comes from Pecten maximus, assembly GCF_902652985.1. Classification (NCBI taxonomy): domain Eukaryota; kingdom Metazoa; phylum Mollusca; class Bivalvia; order Pectinida; family Pectinidae; genus Pecten; species Pecten maximus. Next base: position 3,628,744 of record NC_047032.1, on the reverse strand, counting down.
GTAGGGGTTTAAAAGGCGGGAATTCCCCTGTCCACTGTAAATATCAGGGGACTGTCTTCCAAGGACTGATGTGCTCCTATATGCTATTAAACCTACACAACAACATCATTTTTCAGGTAGGAAAATCTTCAAACTTTAATCTGATGTAAACTTCACAACATTTGAACTTGAAATGAGCGATTGAGGGGATGGAGTCATTGGTAATAACATATTAGTTGTGCGAGACCTGTATGGGCTGTCAAGTTTATAACAGTTACCTCCCCTCTCACTGTATGAAGTTTGTAACAGTTACCTCCCCTGTCACTGTATGGCAAAGTTGTATCAACTCAGAAAATGTCAAACTCACAAGAACCAGAATAAAATTAATTACGCTGACAATAGTTCATTAAAGATGAAAGTAAAATATTAATTTCTGACGAGTGTAACTCCTGTAAGTTATATAGGTTTCTTAATATCCAATCATCATCGAGAAAAAAATCCTTCAAAAGTACGGAATGTACATTAATGTAACTAAAAAGTCTTCACCAAAAATCCGTTGTAATGTAAATATTGTAAAAGGAGAGGGAAAGTTTAAGATCCAGACTCGAACCTGGAACCTCCGAACTCTAGACGGACACTACATTCCTCGGTTTGCACAGTCTTCGACACAGAACACACACACGGGCCTCTATACCTCATTCCGTCGTATCTTTGTTGGGCGTTAAATGTAACAACGACTAGCCGGGACTCTGACCCGGAACCTCCGAAATTTAGACGGACGTTCTGACCATTTGAGCTATATGTTCTTGGACAAAGGCGGTTGTCATTGTAGTCCCTTAATTCAGTATGGACTCTCCATACCATTTCAGGTTTATGTCTAAAATGGATTCATAAATAAAAAAAAACAACAACATCAGATGGGTTAGAAAATATCTTAATAATCACCGATCACTTTACTAGGTGTGCCCTTGTCATACCATGTAAAACTAAAAAGCCTACACTACAGCTAATGCAGTCAGTGAGAAGTGCATAGTGTACTACAGTTTCTCAGAAAGCCTCCATAATGATTAGGGTCGAAACTTTGAAAGGGAAGTTTTCAAACATGTTTGCAAAGCAACGTGAGTTAAAGAAAACTAAAACAACTTCATACCATCCCATGGGAAATGGCTCTGTGATAAGGTTCAATAAAACACTCAGAGGGACGCCAGACAGGTCTTCAATGATCCTCCAGGTCTACAATGATCCTCCAGGCCTACAATGATCCTCAAGGCCTACAATGGTCTTTCAGGCCTACGATGATCCTTTAGGCCTACAATGACCCTCTAGGCCTACAATGTTCCTCTAGGCCTACAATGGTCTTCTAGGCCTACAATGGTCATCCAGGCCTACAATGACCCTCTAGGCCTACAATGACCCTCTAGGCATACAATGACCCTCTAGGCCTACAATGTTCCTCTAGGCCTACAATAGTCATCCAGGCCTACAATGGTCCTCCAGGTCTACAATGGTCCTCCAGGTCTACAATGGTCCTCCAGGTCTACAATGGTCCTCCAGGTCTACAATGACCCTCCAGTTATACAATGGTCCTCCAGTTATACAATGGTCCTCCAGGTCTACAATGACCCTCTAGACCTACAATGATCCTCCAGTCCTACAATGGTCCTCCAGGCCTACAATGATCCTCCAGTTATACAATGGTCCTCCAGGTCTACAATGATCCTCCAGTTATACAATGGTCCTCCAGGCCTACAATGGACCTCCAGGCCTACAATGGTCCTCCAGGCCTACAATGGTCCTCCAGGCCTACAATGATCCTCCAGTTATACAATGGTCCTCCAGGTCTACAATGATCCTCCAGTTATACAATGGTCCTCCAGGCCTACAATGGACCTCCAGGCCTACAATGACCCTCCAGGTCTACAATGACCCTCTAGGCCTACAATGATCCTCCAGTTTTACAAAGGTCCTCCAGGTCTACAATGATCCTCCAGTTATACAATGGTCCTCCAGGCCTACAATGGTCCTCAAAGCCTACAATGGTCCTCCAGGCCTACAATGGTCCTCCAGATCTACAATGGTCCTCCAGTCCTACAATGGTCCTCCAGGTCTACAATGATCCTCCAGTTATACAATGGTCCTCCAGGTCTACAATGATCCTCCAGTTATACAATGGTCCTCCAGGTCTACAATGGTCCTCCAGTCCTACAATGGTCCTCCAGGCCTACAATGGTCCTCCAGGTCTACAATGGTCCTCCAGGCCTACAATGGTCCTCCAGTCCTACAATGGTCTTCCAGTCCTACAATGATCCTCCAGTCCTACAATGGTCCTCCAGTTATACAATGGTCCTCCAGTCCTACAATGGTCCTCCAGTCCTACAATGGTCCTCCAGGTCTACAATGATCCTCCAGTCCTACAATGGTCCTCCAGGTCTACAATGGTCCTCCAGTCCTACAATGGTCCTCCAGTCCTACAATGATCCTCCAGTTATACAATGGTCCTCCAGGTCTACAATGATCCTCCAGTTATACAATGGTCCTCCAGGCCTACAATGGTCCTCCAGTTATACAATGGTCCTCCAGGTCTACAATGGTCCTCCAGGTCTACAATGGTCCTCCAGGCCTACAATGGTCCTCCAGGCCTACAATGGTCCTCCAGGCCTACAATGGTCCTCCAGTCCTACAATGGTCCTCCAGTCCTACAATGGTCCTCCAGGCCTACAATGGTCCTCCAGTCCTACAATGGTCCTCCAGGTCTACAATGGTCCTCCAGTCCTACAATGGTCCTCCAGGTCTACAATGGTCCTCCAGTCCTACAATGATCCTCCAGTTATACAATGGTCCTCCAGGCCTACAATGGTCCTCCAGGTCTACAATGGTCCTCCAGGCCTACAATGGTCCTCCAGTCCTACAATGGTCCTCCAGTCCTACAATGGTCCTCCAGGTCTACAATGACCCTCCAGTTATACAATGGTCCTCCAGGCCTACAATGGTCCTCCAGTCCTACAATGGTCCTCCAGTCCTACAATGATCCTCCAGTTATACAATGGTCCTCCAGGCCTACAATGGTCCTCCAGGCCTACAATAGTCCTCCAGGCCTACAATGGTCCTCCAGTCCTACAATGGTCCTCCAGTCCTACAATGGTCCTCCAGGTCTACAATGGTCCTCCAGGCCTACAATGGTCCTCCAGTCCTACAATGGTCCTCCAGTCCTACAATGGTCCTCCAGTCCAACAATGGTCCTCCAGTCCTAAAATGGTCCTCCAGGTCTACAATGATCCTCCAGTTATACAATGGTCCTCCAGGTCTACAATGATCCTCCAGGACTACAATGATCCTCCAGGCCTACAATGGTCCTCCAGGTCTACAATGGTCCTCCAGGTCTACAATGGTCCTCCAGTCCTACAGTCCCCCAGTTATACAATGCAACCCCAAAGTATCCAATGAAGTTTTCTCCATACTTTTTCTTATGATAGGATGACACCCCAAGTTATCGTGGACGCTTTCATAGGAACTAACTCTGGTCAGCAGGGTGCAGTTTATCTCCTATGTCGGAAAATTCCGGGATATGATAGACGTAGCTTATAAAGCTTCTCGGAATTAGGCTACATGTAACAAGACTTTTTTGAATTAATTGAAACCACGTGTGACAATCAAGCCGTGTGACTGTGTATATAGTACATAAAGTAACTAATTACAGTGGACCCTCGATAATCCGAACACCTTCGTTCCCAGTCTAAACCGTCCGGATTACGAGTTTTCCGGACTGCCGAATTTCGTCTACCAGGTCAAAAAAATTGTCGTGTAAGAGTTATCTCCTTTGACTATATACAATCCGGGACGTTTCATAAACACGTCTAATTGTCAGTTTTTTTAAACAATAAATATAATTATGTTTCTGATATTATTCTTGTTTTGTTTTATTTTGTAGAAACTAAAAAATAAACTATGGTTTTAAAAGAACATGTAAAGTGAAAGTTGTTTTATTTATAGCGGGCATATGTGACTTACAAACAACACACATGTCACGTCCCGGAGGTTCACAAACAAGTAGAAATTACAAACGTTCAATACCTTAAATAAAAGACCCGGATTTAACAACTTACCAACAGTCCATGTTTTTGCGTTTTTTTTACCGTAAGTTAAAACCCTAAAATGAAAGACCCGCTATGTACAATTGTATCATAATAAGACTGTACATGCACATCAGGACAATAACATGGTGAACTGTTGTCGTATTTGATTAAAGTGATGTGTTTAAAGAATATGTGATGTACTCATTTTGATCAATAATATTATTTTATAATTCTATTTAGTTAATGTCTGACATTATTTGATGCTCAAATTTTTTTTTAACAAGTTATAATCATAAGTGAGGCTTGTTTATGTTACAATTTCATGCTTTGAATTGTCTTTTATATAAACTAAAACTGTAACTTTATCCTATTTTGTCGAAAACACCCCCAAAATACAAAAAAAAACAAATCAAAAATCCGTACCTTACATCGTAACATGTTACTTCATTTAAACTCCATTCAATTGAAAGTTCTGCAAAGTTCTGCAAAGTTCTGCTCAACCACACAAGCAGTTCCTGCCTAGCCAGTAAACCATGAAACTTGTATATCTTGTGTCAAATTTCATTAGCCTTTTCATCTTTATTTCGATCGATGGTTTGGCTTGGTATGGATTGTCCAAACCGCTCTTTTCACGTGATCTGTTGAAATCAATAGTTGTAAAAGTGGCCTAAGATTGGTTGATTCACCATACGTCATCATAATTTATGCTGAATGCCTGTCTGACTCTCAGAAATTGTTCAGCAGGTCTGGTAACATGTGAATAATACCATTGTCATAGATATGTAATTTATTGAACATATGTACAATAAACTTTGGTTTGGTTTATTTTGTTTAACGTCATATTAACAGCCAGGGTCATTTAAGGACGTGCCAGGTTTTGGAGGTGAAGGAAAGCCGGAGTACCCGGAGAAAAACCACCAGCCTACGGTCAGTACCTGGCAACTGACCCACGTAGGTTTTGAACTCGCAACCCAGAGGTGGAGGGCTAGTGTTAAAGTGTCAGGACACCTTAACCACTCGGCCACCGCGGCCCCTTATAATAAACACCATACATTATATTACTACAAACTTTGTAGGATAGGCTTTCGTGTCAAGGTCATTGTTAAAATCCTGTATAGTCCATAACGGTTCTAGTCATGTCTCTCGTTGCAATCCGTTTTCACAAGTTTACCATCAGGATGAGTGTCAGGGTGAGTGTCAGGTTGAGTGTCGGGATGAGTGTCGGGGTGAGTGTCGGGGTGAGTGTCAGGGTGAGTGTCGGGGCGAGTGTCAGGGTGAGTGTCGGGGTGAGTGTCAGTGTGAGTGTCGGGGTGAGTGTTGGGGTGAGTGTCAGGGTGAGTGTCAGGGTGAGTGTCAGGGTGAGTGTCGGGGTGAGTGTCGGGGTGAATGTCAGGGTGAGTGTCAGAGTGTCAGGGTGAGTGTCGGGGTGAGTGTCAGGGTGAGTGTCGGGGTGAGTGTCGGGGTGAGTGTCGGGGCGAGTGTCAGGGTGAGTGTCGGGGTGAGTGTCAGGGTGAGTGTCGGGGTGAGTGTCAGGATGAGTGTCAGAGTGTCAGGGTGAGTGTCGGGGTGAGTGTTGGGGTGAGTGTCGGGGCGAGTGTCAGGGTGAGTGTCAGAGTGTCAGGGTGAGTGTCGGGGTGAGTGTCAGGGTGAGTGTCGGGGTCAGTGTCAGGGTGAGTGTCGGGGTGAATGTCAGGGTGAGTGTCAGGGTGAGTGTCAGGGTGAGTGACGGGGTGAGTGTCAGGATGAGTGTCAGGGTGAGTGTCAGGGTGAGTGTCGGGGTGAGTGTCAGGGTGAGTGTCGGGGCGAGTGTCAGGGTCAGTGTCGGGGTGAGTGTCGGGGCGAGTGTCAGGGTGAGTGTCGGGGTGAGTGTCAGGGTGAGTGTCGGGGCGAGTGTCGGGGTGAGTGTCAGGGTGAGTGTCAGGTTGAGTGTCAGGGTGAGTGTCGGGGCGAGTGTCAGGGTGAGTGTCGGGGTCAGTGTCAGGGTGAGTGTCGGGGTGAGTGTCGGGGCGAGTGTCGGGGCGAGTGTCGGGGCGAGTGTCAGGGTGAGTGTCGGGGCGAGTGTCAGGGTGAGTGTCGGGGTGAGTGTCGGGGTGAGTGTCGGGGCGAGTGTCGGGGTGAGTGTCAGGGCGAGTGTCGGGGCGAGTGTCGGGGCGAGTGTCAGGGTGAGTGTCAGGTTGAGTGTCAGGGTGAGTGTCGGGGCGAGTGTCGGGGTGAGTGTCAGGGTGAGTGTCGGGGTGAGTGTCATGGTGAGTGTCGGGGCGAGTGTCGGGGTGAGTGTCGGGGTGAGTGTCAGGGTGACTGTCAGGGCGAGTGTCAGGGTGAGTATCAGGGTGAGTATCAGGGTGAGTGTCGGGGTGAGTGTCAGGGTGAGTGTCAGGGTGAGTGTCGAGGCGAGTGTCAGGGTGAGTGTCGGGGTGAATGTCAGGGTGAGTGTCGGGGTGAGTGTCAGGGTGAGTGTCAGGGTGAGTGTCAGGGTGAGTGTTAGAGTGAGTGTCAGGGTGAGTGTCAGGGTGAGTGTCGGGGTGAGTGTCAGGGTGAGTGTCAGGGCGAGTGTCGGGATGAGTGTCGGGGTGAGTGTCAGGATGAGTGTCAGGGTGAGTGTTGGGGCGAGTGTCAGGGTGAGTGTCAGGGTGAGTGTCAGGGTGAGTGTTGGGGCGAGTGTCAGGGTGAGTGTCAGGGTGAGTGTCGGGGTGAGTGTCGGGGTGAGTGTCAGGGTGAGTGTCGGGGCGAGTGTCAGAGTGTCAGGGTGAGTGTCGGGGTGAGTGTCAGGGTGAGTGTCAGGGTGAGTGTCAGGGTGAGTGTCGGGGCGAGTGTCGGGGTGAGTGTCAGGGTGAGTGTCAGGGTGAGTGTCAGGGTGAGTGTCGGGGCGAGTGTCAGAGTGTCAGGGTGAGTGTCGGGGTGAGTGTCAGGGTGAGTGTCAGGGTGAGTGTCAGGGTGAGTGTCGGGGCGAGTGTCGGGGTGAGTGTCAGGGTGAGTGTCAGGCTGAGTGTCAGGGTGAGTGTTGGGGCGAGTGTCAGGGTGAGTGTCAGCATGAGTGTCAGGGTGAGTGTCAGGGTGAGTGTCGGGGTGAGTGTCAGGATGAGTGTCAGGGTGAGTGTTGGGGCGAGTGTCAGGGTGAGTGTCAGGGTGAGTGTCAGGGTGAGTGTCGTGGCGAGTGTCAGGGCGGGTGTCAGGGTGAGTGTCGGGGTGAGTGTCAGGGTGAGTGTCAGGGTGAGTGTCAGGGTGAGTGTCAGGGTGAGTGTCGGGGCGAGTGTCGGGGTGAGTGTCAGGGTGAGTGTCAGGGTGAGTGTCAGGGTGAGTGTCAGGGTGAGTGTTGGGGTGAGTGTCAGAGTGTCAGGGTGAGTGTCGGGGTGAGTGTCAGGGTGAGTGTCAGGGTGAGTGTCGGGGCGAGTGTCGGGGCGAGTGTCAGGGTGAGTGTCGGGGTGAGTGTCGGGGTGAGTGTCGGGGCGAGTGTCGGGGTGAGTGTCAGGGCGAGTGTCGGGGCGAGTGTCGGGGCGAGTGTCAGGGTGAGTGTCAGGTTGAGTGTCAGGGTGAGTGTCGGGGCGAGTGTCGGGGTGAGTGTCAGGGTGAGTGTCGGGGTGAGTGTCATGGTGAGTGTCGGGGCGAGTGTCGGGGTGAGTGTCGGGGTGAGTGTCAGGGTGACTGTCAGGGCGAGTGTCAGGGTGAGTATCAGGGTGAGTATCAGGGTGAGTGTCGGGGTGAGTGTCAGGGTGAGTGTCAGGGTGAGTGTCGAGGCGAGTGTCAGGGTGAGTGTCGGGGTGAATGTCAGGGTGAGTGTCGGGGTGAGTGTCAGGGTGAGTGTCGGGGTGAGTGTCAGGGTGAGTGTTAGAGTGAGTGTCAGGGTGAGTGTCAGGGTGAGTGTCGGGGTGAGTGTCAGGGTGAGTGTCAGGGCGAGTGTCGGGATGAGTGTCGGGGTGAGTGTCAGGATGAGTGTCAGGGTGAGTGTTGGGGCGAGTGTCAGGGTGAGTGTCAGGGTGAGTGTCAGGGTGAGTGTTGGGGCGAGTGTCAGGGTGAGTGTCAGTGTGAGTGTCGGGGTGAGTGTCGGGGTGAGTGTCAGGGTGAGTGTCGGGGCGAGTGTCAGAGTGTCAGGGTGAGTGTCGGGGTGAGTGTCAGGGTGAGTGTCAGGGTGAGTGTCAGGGTGAGTGTCGGGGCGAGTGTCGGGGTGAGTGTCAGGGTGAGTGTCAGGGTGAGTGTCAGGGTGAGTGTCGGGGCGAGTGTCAGAGTGTCAGGGTGAGTGTCGGGGTGAGTGTCAGGGTGAGTGTCAGGGTGAGTGTCAGGGTGAGTGTCGGGGCGAGTGTCGGGGTGACTGTCAGGGTGAGTGTCAGGCTGAGTGTCAGGGTGAGTGTTGGGGCGAGTGTCAGGGTGAGTGTCAGCATGAGTGTCAGGGTGAGTGTCAGGGTGAGTGTCGGGGTGAGTGTCAGGATGAGTGTCAGGGTGAGTGTTGGGGCGAGTGTCAGGGTGAGTGTCAGGGTGAGTGTCAGGGTGAGTGTCGTGGCGAGTGTCAGGGCGGGTGTCAGGGTGAGTGTCGGGGTGAGTGTCAGGGTGAGTGTCAGGGTGAGTGTCAGGGTGAGTGTCAGGGTGAGTGTCGGGGCGAGTGTCGGGGTGAGTGTCAGGGTGAGTGTCAGGGTGAGTGTCAGGGTGAGTGTCAGGGTGAGTGTTGGGGTGAGTGTCAGAGTGTCAGGGTGAGTGTCGGGGTGAGTGTCAGGGTGAGTGTCAGGGTGAGTGTCGGGGCGAGTGTCGGGGTGAGTGTCATGGTGAGTGTCAGGGTGAGTGTCAGGGTGAGTGTTGGGGCGAGTGTCAGGGTGAGTGTCAGGATGAGTGTCAGGGTGAGTGTCAGGGTGAGTGTCAGGGTGAGTGTCGGGGTGAGTGTCGGGGTGAGTGTCAGGATGAGTGTCAGGGTGAGTGTTGGGGCGAGTGTCAGGGTGAGTGTCAGGGTGAGTGTCGTGGCGAGTGTCAGGGCGGGTGTCAGGGTGAGTGTCGAGGCGAGTGTCAGGGTGAGTGTTGGGGCGAGTGTCAGAGTGAATGTCAGGGTGAGTGTCAGGGTGAGTGTCAGGGTGAGTGTCAGGGTGAGTATCAGGGTGAGTGTCAGAGTGTCAGGGTGAATGTCAGGGTGAGTGTCAGGGCGAGTGTCAGGGTGAGTGTCAGAGTGTCAGGGTGAATGTCAGGGTGAGTGTCAGGGTGAGTGTCAGAGTGTCAGGGTGAGTGTCAGAGTGTCAGGGTGAGTGTCAGAGTGTCAGGGTGAGTGTCGGGGTGAGTGTCAGGGTGAGTGTCAGAGTGTCAGGATGAGTGTCAGAGTGTCAGGGTGAGTGTCAGGATTACTACGGTACTATGCATAGTTGACGTTAATCAGTAATAGCAGTTATTGTAAAAGCTCTGTTGGCCAAAATCACTTTATAGCTGGAACAGGTCCTTTACAAAAATCATGCGTTAAAAAAAAAAGAACACAAATGGTATCTAACATCTATAGGCTTTAAACTAGAATATTATCATAAATCATTCCACTAACTAAATCGTGTTATGCATGCGCGTTTAGATATTTTAAGGTATTTAATCAGAAACATTTTGTAGCTACGATAATTGTTTGAGCACAATTGTCCGCATGGGATTTTTGTCTCCAAATAAAATCATTCTTTCAGTAAGGTCATGATGGATTGAAGTCAGTTCATCGGAAATTATCCTACAGGTGACATAGTCAAACAGTTTTCTCTCTTAGAGTTTATCCGAAGGTGATTCCGACGGGATCCATGTGAGTGTCGTATATCCGGAAATCCCGGAACAGTGTGTACGTGTCGGCAGTCGACGCCCAGTCCGAGTCACCACCTCCGAAAAACGTCGAGAAAAACATTCCGTCGATATGGATGGAACTGTGTTTGCGGAACACCAGGGATGAACTGTGGTAAACAAGCGTTTTGTCGAGCCAGACTTTTAACACACCGTTATGGCTGCCAACGTCGTTCAACTTCACGTACTGTGTCAGTTTCTGCCATCTGGATAGAAAAAAAGAATATATCTATTTAAATGTTTATTGCATTTTTGCCAGTGAAATAAGAGGATATTGAATGGTTTCCCGTTTAATATGATACAATTGTATATATTTCTTCACGAGTGCGAAGCGCACGAGTGAAAAATATCAAAATATTCTGTCATTTTCGCGAAATATATGTTATATTAAACGGGAAACCCTTCAATATCCTCTATGTATGTACCGATTGTAATGTAGAATTAGTGAAATAAATATTGTTGTATATTCTCAGATATGTTAACCCCGCTGGTCAGTTATAATGCTGGTCTATCACATGTATCTTATCTGATGTTACATTCTATAACATCCATCTCTGCCATCACTTTTTGTTATGTCATACAATAATACAGTCACAGACTAACATATCGAGGCTAATCCGAAGAAACACCGGAGACGACCAATACCATTTGAAGGCTGTTGGGACGGCCATCTTGGATGACTTCACTCTCAGCGTGTCAGTATATGGGAAAAAATGTTATCCAAGTGCCATTTCACAAATTCTCAAGGTACTTTTGGGAAAGATATTCATGAAAAACATCACTTAAATTAAAAACTAAATTAATTCATTGAACAGTGAAGTTTAAGCATAGTCACCTCAACTACCATTTGGATACAATAAGACCACACTTTACTGGAATATGTTGTGAAATAGGAAGATATTTCAAATTTGCATTCTTGGATGGAAATAGATGGTTCTTATATCATTTCCACGAATTGACGAAGCGTCTTTGAAGAAGGTGCTTTTCATGCATTTCTAGAGTTGACCTAATAGTAAGTATTAATACATGTTTTTTATTGAATTTATTTTGCTTTTACTCTAAGTAATGTTTTTTATGTATATCTTTCAAAAGAAGTGAGAATTTGTCATCTAATGGTAAAATTTCTGGAAGGTCTAAGTTGAAGCAATTAATACTACTGAGAATGAAATATTATTTGACAGATAACGGCATTGTTTTGATAGTTTTTTCGTACACCTTAGATTTGCAACTCTAAGAAGACCATAGCACAGGCCCTTGGGACATTTTGGAGTTTGTAAACATAACTCATGGGTTGCCTTTAAGGTTGCTACACATATACCTGGTTTTGGTAAAATTGGATCTTGGTTCTTTGCAATTTTACATGAGCTGACTTCAACACAGCAATTTCATCAGTCCTAAATTATGGTATAGGTTTGTGTATTATTTCGAGATCACGGCACAAATACATATCATGTTAAAATATTTCTTAATGTACTTAGTAAAGTGATTTTTACATACTTATCATGATGGAAAACAAAATCTCCCCTTCCGATGGACTGTCCGGAGTTTGAGTTACAGATGATGTGGCTATTGGAACACCACGAGCTGTAGCTAGGGTACTGCTCGTGGGGAATATAAGCGTACACTTCCCCATCGCCTCCTCTCCTCCACATGAAGCGAGTGGAGAAACAGTGTTCGGGGCTGCGATGTCCAGAGCAGGTCTGTACGCCTCCCCACAATCCGGGCAACTTTCCCCCGCTTACCCAATCAAAATTATGAGCGAAGTACACGTCATAGCTGAGCGTCAGTTCGGAATGACCTTTGACCCCTGGTGGCTGTGAGTAGAACTGGACGCCTCTGTGGTCAGTTCCCGAGTATGAGCCGTCAGCGTACTTCACTTTCATCACGTTACGGTGGGAGTCGGTTGGGTCGTGCGCATGCGTCAGCGAATCGTCTTCCCCGAATGTCCCATGGCTGATGACGTAGAAGTGGTTCCTTTCATCCCCGGTATCCACACTGTGTGGACTCTCCCACAACATCCGGCTACCTAAAGTGACGTCATTAAGATTAAGATTAAAAAATTACAAAAAAAAAGATCGGATGCTGTTAATACTTACGGAAAAAAAGAAACTCAAGTTTATTTTCGATAGTTATTATTTAACATGATTTTTTGATGATGTGTTCATGGTGTGGGTTTCTGAATTCATTAAGCTGATTTTTGTTGTCCTTTCACAGACGGTGTTTGCGTGAATACCGTTAAAACAAGAGTACCCTACGCCGTTTCCTGATCCAAGTCAGTAGCGTGTATTCCCAGCCCTGGCATCCGTCGCTGTTCTTAATTTCTTTAACATTGACCCCGTCAAGGTGTTTATTGCTCTTTGAGGGATATTATTCCACTACTAAATACAGGCATGAGGGGAGCCACATTATATGGGACGTTGACGCGATTCCTAATCCCCCTAGCTCATCCAAAAAATGCTCGATTGGGGACATAACTGACATGTTATGGTGTTCCTTAGGGCGAAATTTCCAATATCGCTCCTTCGCTTTTTCAACCTAAACGCGAAGGAGCGAAGGAGCGAAAACACGATGGCGAAGGAGCGAAAATACGATGGCGAAGGAGCGGAGGAGCGAAAATACAATGGCGAAGGAGCGAAAACACGATGGCGAAGGAGCGAAAACGCGAAGGAGCGAAGTTCTATCGCTCCTTCGCCATCGTATTTTCGCTCCTTCGCTCCTTAGCTTCTTCGCTCCTTCGTCCTTTTGCTCCTTCGCCATCGTGTTTTCGCTCCTTCGCCTTCATGTTTGGATGGAGCAAAGGGGCGATATTTGAAATTTGGCCCTGACGGAACACAATAGTTAAGCGTAAAGCGAGACTCGTCAGTGAGCAACCATCTTCGCTAGCCAAGGCTCCTGATTACGTTACACTCTACAATGGATTTTAATGTAACCAGAAGCCATGACTAGCGAAAATGGTGAACAACACGCGTCACTGCATTCGACGTTGAGGTCGCCTCTGCGTAAGTGACGGACCAACATAGGGACGTCGTGGCCTTAAATGAAACTTCCGCAACCGATTTCTAACCGTTCCTTGACACACTGGCCGACCATGAGTGCCGACAACTTGACGCGCCGTCTCCATTGCCGTCTGAAATCGGTTAGGGAGGTGCGAGAGACGTATGTCTCTATCTTGACGTCGCGATGTAACGTTAATATACGGGCGTCCGCTCCTGGGACGGTCACTTAAACACCCTGTGTCTCTGAGACGCCCATTTAATTGCATAGTGTTGTCTCATGTATACCATATTGTTGGGCTACACGACGTTGCGAATGCCCTTGCATTACCAGAGCAATGCCCTTCCCCCTATCGACCGCACTAAATCGCGGCATTTCGCCGTACAATAGCTTCAAAAAGAGATGTTGTGTAACTGATCTGTACTATTCCAATGTTCGATTTGAAATGATTTACCAGCACATATGGTGCGGGAGAATCCCGGATGCACGCTTTCTTGAAAAATATGCTGAAAGCATGCAAGGGTCGTTGTCACGGTCGACTGAATTTTAACATTTTCGTAGTGCACGGAGGTATCTCAGTGTAAAATTTAACTGAACTTAGACCACGTGTCCAAAAGTTATATTAGAAAACCGAAATTGCGTTTCTTTTTTCCGCTGGCAAAGTAATTATTTTTTGTGTGAGATAATTTGGCGACTTCTCTTGTAGAAGCTCGAATAAGGACGACATGTAATATGTAGATTTGTAATTTACAGGGTTTACATAGGATAAGTCTGCTAATTTTATGTACGCTACTAACCAAAATAGTCTGCTAGTTTGATATGAAAGCTACTAAATAAGTCTGCAAATTAATATATGGAGCTGTTAATTGACATTGTCTGCTAATAAATATGTGGAGCTGGCAATTGACAAAGTCTGCTAATCAATATGTGGAGCTGTCAATTGACATTGTCTGCTAATTAATATGTGGAGCTGTCAATTGACATAGTCTGCTAATTAATATGTGGAGCTGTCAATTGACAAAGTATGCTAATTAATATGTGGAGCTGTTAATTGACATAGTCTGCTAATTAATATGTGGAGCTGTCAATTGACAAAGTATGCTAATTAATATGTGGAGCTGTCTATTGACATAGTCTGCTAATTAATATGTGGAGCTGTCTATTGACAAAGTCTGCTAATCAATATGTGGAGCTGTCTATTGACATAGTCTGCTAATTAATACATTTTTTTTTGTATGTGGAGCTGTCAATTGACAAAGTATGCTAATTAATATGTGGAGCTGTTAATTGACATAGTCTGCTAATTAATATCTGGAGCTGTCTATTGACATAGTCTGCTAATTAATATGTGGAGCTGTCTATTGACATAGTCTGCTAATTAATATGTGGAGTTGTCAATTGTCATGTTTACAAGCATCAGTCGAAGTTTACTAAGAACGATATCAAGATTAACAGTCGCGAAATCATGTATTAGCGAACAAGTAATGTATGTTAGCGAAATAAAGAATTCGCAAAATCTAACTGATTTACAGTATGTGTGATATTCCTCCTCCAAAGACAACCGACAATTATAAAGTGGGGGAAATGTAGCTTTAGTCAGGGTTATAATCCTTATTGAGGGTGGGAATATATGTCATTTCAGTAGCTTACCTGCCAAACCGAACCACAAAGCTGTTAGTACAAGAGACCTCATGGCTACAGGTTCACTTCTGACGATTAGTTTACATATATAAGGAATATATCTATATATATTACATAGATAAGGAAAATAAGGCGGTTTTATCTACAGTGTCTAGGTTATGGAAGCGTATCTGTCGGTCACCAAAAACAGTAACCTTTCCTGTCACTGTATGGCACAGTTGAGTCTACTTAGAAAATGTTGAACTCATACCAACCGGAATAATCATATTAATTACTCTGGCAATATTTCATTTTTATGAAAGCAGAATTAATTTCTGACGGAAGTAACGCGTGTAAGTTATATATGTTGCTTTATATCCATTTATTATCCAGAAAAATGCTTCAAAAGTACGGAATGTACATTAATGTCACTAAACAGACATGACAAATAATCCATTATAATGTAAAAATCGTAAAAAGAGAGGGAAAATAATAGTCTCGAACCTAGAGCCTCCGAACTCTAGACGGGCACCATACCCATTTGCGTTACCGTGCCACCGACATTTTAATGTCTACACAACTCGATCAACGTCATCCGAATGTCTACACTACTAGATCAACGTCATCCGAATGTCTACACTACTAGATCAACGTCATCCGAATGTCTACACTACTAGATCAACGTCATCCGAATGTCTACACTACTAGATCAACGTCATCCGAATGTCTACACTACTAGATCAACGTCATCCGAATGTCTACACTACTAGATCAACGTCATCCGAATGTCTACACTACTCGATCAACGTCATCGAATGTCTACACTACTAGATCAACGTCATCCGAATGTCTACACTACTAGATCAACGTCATCCGAATGTCTACACTACTAGATCAACGTCATCCGAATGTCTACACTACTAGATCAATGCGATTTTAATTAAGGACTGAATATAAAACAACGCAAAATGTAATTAGAATTGATTGTTTTATTTCAACCATTCAATTTCAATGTTTATTCGGAGGAATAAAGGATTATTTTCCCAATCTTTGATGATTCGGATCTACAACTCGGATGATCCAAAGATCTGTATTTATTTTTAGATTAGTAATGAGTAAATTATGGAAACAACGATAATACAAACTGTTCAGGGGACGTAACTCCACACATATAACATGTATTGGTGTAAATACAAACTGTTCAAGGGACGTAACTCTAGACAGATAACATATATTGTTGTAAATACAAACTGTTCAGGGGACGTAACTCTTCACATATAACATATATTGTTGTAAATACAAACTGTTCAGGGGACGTAACTCCACACAGATAACATATATTGTTGTAAATACAAACTGTTCAAGGGACGTAACTCCACACATATACCATATATTGTTGTAAATACAAACTGTCCAGGGGACGTAACTCCACACATATAACATATATTGTTGTAAATACAAACTGTTCAGTGGACGTAATTCTACACATATAACATATATTGTTGTAGGTACAAACTGTCCAGGGGACGTAACTCTACACATATAACATATATTGTTGTAGGTACAAACTGTCCAGGGGTCGTAACTCCACACATATACCATATATTGTTGTAAATACAAACTGTTCCGGGGACGTAACTCCACACAGATAACAGATATTGCGTGTTGTAGTAGAATTATATTCTAAAATATATACTTCTAAATCATTTGTATAATATGCATTTAAATTCAATCGATCTGAAATGTAGGCTTCATTATAAATAACTGATTCTTAATCATGTATTAAAAGATAATAAGATCAATTTACAGAAGCCTCATTTAATTGATGGCCTCCTCATTGGGAGGATGCCTTCGTAATTCCTCTTTTGATTTAAGCCTAAATAAAACTTTTCATTACACGTGATGTAAACACGTGATCTTCCGCGTAAATCACCCGCTGAATAAACTACATAAATATTGAAAACGAATCCTACATCACAAATGAAACAACCTCAAAAAGATGCTGAAGTGAAAGTAAATCTGTGTAGGCAGAGTTTGTTGACCCGGTTTTCTTTATGTTTTTAAGTTTATTTCAGTACGCTCAATACATTTAGTCATGGACTGGCGCTGGATCTACGGTGTATCATGTGTGTGTGACGTGATCGATTTGTGCGTGGAATCTAGACATGCCTTGCATCAATCGATGACGTCACACACAGGATGGAGATCGAGCGCCAGTCTTAGTGATGACAATTAGATGGCCCCAATTAGATACCAGCATGATGACGAAAACGGGACTAGATAGTCGTAAACAAGGAAATAAAACTAAATCAGATTTTAATTATTAAATAGTCAAACATTTTAACATGATTGCTATGATACGGTAACACATTACAATATATTTGACGTAAAAAGTAGGACGAGGTCACACAGTAGAATATTGTACACGTAAACAGTAGGACGAGGTCACACAGTAGAATATTGTACACGTAAAAATAAGGACGAGGTCACACAGTAGAATATTGTACACGTAAAAAGTAGGACGAGGTCACAAAGTAGAATATTGTACACGTAAACAGTAGGACGAGGTCACAATGTAGAATATTGTACACGTAAACAGTAGGACGAGGTCACAAAGTAGAATATTGTACACGTAAAAATAAGGACGAGGTCACACAGTAGAATATTGTACACGTAAAAAGTAGGACGAGGTCACAAAGTAGAATATTGTACACGTAAAAAGTAGGACGAGGTCACACAGTAGAATATTGCACACGTAAACAGTAGGACGAGGTCACAAAGTAAAATATTGTACACGTAAAAATAAGGACGAGGTCACACAGTAGAATATTGTACACGTAAAAATAAGGACGAGTTCACACAGTAGAATATTGTACACGTAAAAAGTAGGACGAGGTCACAAAGTAGAATATTGTTTACGCCAAGTATAAAGAGGGATAATTACTACATGTAGCTATCAATTCTATAATATATCACATTGAATCCAGATATCTAAACGTTCAAAAATATAAATATAAATATATCACATTTGTGTTCGATTGAACAAAAGAGAAAAAACACACGTAAAAAGTAATCGTATGATAATTCCGTAGGTCAAAGTTTACGTACATATTTAATTGAGAGCTTTATGAGCACATGTACATATCGTCTAGTAAAATGTCTAGTAAGTCTCTGGGTGCCCTAAGGGTAACTTCGCTTGCTGATTTTGTCTTAACAACAATAGCTCCAAAGGGAACACGTCTGTAATATATAAATAAACATACATACAAATGTATCTCGAATGTTCCAAATTTCTCGGTTTCCTAGCCTTTGATGAGGAAACAGGCTCTTTCTTACTTTTCAAGTTATCCTCTTGGTTCTTTCAAAGTCTACTTCAAAAGTTATTCGAATTCTACAATCCATTTCTACACTATTAGTTTTTAAGATTAAGAAAAATAGTAATATCCGAAATAACAACAGAGTGTTTTCAATTAAAACAAAAATACTTTCATCCTAGTATGCTCAATTTGCTCAAATATTACAACAGAATGCCTCGAAACTTTACAATGGGCTGAAAATTTACAATAGCCCAACAATTTAAAATAGCCCAAAAATTTACAATGGGCTTAAAGTTTACAATAGCCCGAGAGTTTTATAATAGGTTGAACGTTTACAATAGGTTGAAAGTTTACAACGGCCCAAAAGTTTACAATAGTCCAAAAGTTTACAATAGCCCAAAAGTTTACAATAGCCCAAAAGTTTACAATGTGCTTAAAGTTTACAATGGGCAGAAAGTTTACAATGGGCTGAAAGTTTACAATGGGCTGAAAGTTTACAATGGCCCAAAAGTTTACAATAGCCCAAAAGTTTACAATAGCCCAAAAGTTTACAATGGGCAGAAAGTTTACAGTGGGCTGAAAGTTTACAATGGCCCAAAAGTTTACAGTAGCCCAAAAGTTTACAATAGCCCAAAAGTTTACAATGGGCTGAAAGTTTACAATGGGCTGAAAGTTTACAATGGCCCAAAAGTTTACAATGGCCCGAGAGTTTTAAAATAGATTGAAAGTCTACAATTGCCTGAAAGTTTTACAATGGCCAGAAAGTTTACAATAACCCAAAAGTTTACAACAGTCCAAAAGTTTACAATGGCCCAAAAGTTTACAATAGCCCGAGCGTATTACAATAGGTTGAAAGTTTACAATGGGCTGAAAGTTTACAATGGCCAGAAAGTTTACAATGGGCTGAAAGTTTACAATGGTCTGAAAATTCAAAATGGCCTAAAAATTCACAATTTCCCGAAAGTTAGCAATGGACTGAAAGTTTACAATGGGCTGAAAGTTTACAATGGGCTGAAAGTTTACAATGGCCCAAAAGTTTACAATGGCCCGAGAGTTTTAAAATAGATTGAAAGTCTACAATTGCCTGAAAGTTTTACAATGGCCAGAAAGTTTACAATGGCCCAAAAGTTTACAACAGTCCAAAAGTTTACAATGGCCCAAAAGTTTACAATAGCCCGAGCGTATTACAATAGGTTGAAAGTTTACAATGGGCTGAAAGTTTACAATGGCCAGAAAGTTTACAATGGGCTGAAAGTTTACAATGGTCTGAAAATTCAAAATGGCCTAAAAATTCACAATATCCCGAAAGTTAGCAATGGACTGAACGTTTACAATGATCCGGAAGTTTTACAATGACTTGAAAATTTATAATGGCCTGAAAGTTAATATTGGCCTTAAAGTGTATAATAGCTCGAAAGTTTTTCCAATGGTCCGATAGTTTAAAATGCGTTTATAATTGCTCGGAAGTTCACAATGCCCCGAGCGTTAATAACGGCCTGAAAGTTGACAATGGCATGAACATTTATAAAATGACTCGACAGTTTATAATAGACAAATAGTTAAAAATGGCCCAAAAGTTTACAATGGCCTGAAAGTTTATAATAGGCCGAAAATCTATAATGGCCTGAAAGTTAATAATGGCCCTACAATGTACAATGGTCTGAAAATTTACAATGGGCTAAATGTTTTGCAATACTCCGGAAATTTACATATTGCCACTTGATATACAGGATTACCTCGATATAACGTCCTGTTGTACTAACGTCATCCTTCTTATTTAACCTCGATATTACGTTATAATTTCATTACGTCATACCTGCAGCCATTGGCAAAAATATAACAAGGCTATGAACAACATCACCAACAACACCGCGATCAGGGGTAGGTAATCCGACTTGGTCTCGCCGAAGAGAATGATATCTAGTAAAGCTACCGTATAAAGGGAGGTCATCAAATATGAAATAATTTTAGCGACAGTCTGACAGTGACGTCATACCAGTCTGGCAGTGACGTCATACCATGGTTGCTCCACTGGTATCACTAATGTAGATCAAAGAGTCTGGTAAATGGTATAAAACCTCATTCGTCTTCCTTTATAACGATTCACTCCATATCCGAACAAATTCTGGAAAAAAAAAATATAAATGTTACCAACGATGAGGACTGATTCGTGACAGAGATTAAGCGTCACAGTTCTCTCACTCACCCCACGTGTTCACACCCTAACAAGGAGACACGGGGACATACCCTCTCACTCACCCCACGTGTTCACACCCTAACAAGGAGACACAGGGACATAACCTCTCACTCACCCCACGTGTTCACACCCTAACAAGGAGACACGGGGACATACCCTCTCACCCACCCCCGTGTTAACAC
Organism: Pecten maximus; assembly: GCF_902652985.1. Lineage (NCBI taxonomy): Eukaryota > Metazoa > Mollusca > Bivalvia > Pectinida > Pectinidae > Pecten > Pecten maximus. The sequence goes on along the minus strand of NC_047032.1, from coordinate 3,608,601 downwards.
CCTAACAAGGAAACACGGGGACATACCCTCTCACTCACCCCCGTGTTAACACCCTAGCAAGGAGACATGGTGACATACCCTCTCACTCACCCCCGTGTTAACACCCTAACAAGGAGACAGGGGGACATAACCTCTCACTCACCCCCGTGTTAACACCCTAACAAGGACACACGGGGGACATACCCTCTCACTCACCCCCCGTGTTAACACCCTAACAAGGACACACGAGGACATACACTCTCACTCACCCCCGTGTTAACACCCTAACAAGGAGACACGGGGGACATACCCTCTCACTCACCCCCGTGTTAACACCCTAACACGGACACACGGGGACATACCCTCTCACTCACCCCACGTGTTAACACCCTAGCAAGAAGACACGGGGGACATACCCTCTCACTCACCCCACCTGTTAACACCCTAACAAGGACACACGGGGACATACCCTCTCACTCACCCCACGTGTTAACACCCTAACAAGGACACACGAGGACATACCCTCTCACTCACCCCCGTGTTAACACCCTAACAAGGACACACGGGGACATACCCTCTCACTCACCCCCGTGTTAACACCCTAACAAGGACACACGAGGACATACTCTCTCACTCACCCCCGTGTTAACACCCTAACAAGGACACACGGGGACATACCCTCTCACTCACCCCACCTGTTAACACCCTAACAAGGTGACACGGTGACATACCCTCTCACTCACCCCCGTGTTAACACCCTAACAAGGACACACGAGGACATACCCTCTCACTCACCCCCGTGTTAACACCCTAACAAGTACACACGGGGACATACCCTCTCACTCACCCCCGTGTTAACACCCTAACAAGGTGACACGGTGACATACCCTCTCACTCACCCCCGTGTTAACACCCTAACAAGGACACACGGGGACATACCCTCTCACTCACCCCCGTGTTAACACCCTAACAAGGACACACGGGGACATACCCTCTCACTCACCCCCGTGTTAACACCCTAACAAGGACACACGGGGACATACCCTCTCACTCACCCCCGTGTTAACACACTAACAAGGTGACACGGTGACATACCCTCTCACTCACCCCCCGTGTTAACACCCTTACAAGGAGACACGGGGACACACCCTCTCACTCACCCCACGTGTTAACACCCTAACAAGGTGACACGGGGACATACCCTCTCACTCACCCCCGTGTTAACACCCTAACAAGGACACACGAGGACATACCCTCTCACTCACCCCCGTGTTAACACCCTAACAAGGACACACGGGGACATACCCTCTCACTCACCCCACCTGTTCACACCCTAACAAGGACACACGGGGACATACCCTCTCACTCACCCCACGTGTTAACACCCTAACAAGGACACACGGGGGACATACCCTCTCACTCACCCCCGTGTTAACACCCTAACAAGGAGACACGGTGACATACCCTCTCACTCACCCCTCGTGTTCACACCCTTACAAGGAGACACGGGGACATACCCTCTCACTCACCCCACCTGTTAACACCCTAACAAGGTGACACGGTGACATACCCTCTCACTCACCCCCGTGTTAACACCCTAACAAGGACACACGAGGACATACCCTCTCACTCACCCCCGTGTTAACACCCTAACAAGTACACACGGGGACATACCCTCTCACTCACCCCCGTGTTAACACCCTTACAAGGTGACACGGTGACATACCCTCTCACTCACCCCCGTGTTAACACCCTAACAAGGACACACGGGGACATACCCTCTCACTCACCCCCGTGTTAACACCCTAACAAGGACACACGGGGACATACCCTCTCACTCACCCCCGTGTTAACACCCTAACAAGGACACACGGGGACATACCCTCTCACTCACCCCCGTGTTAACACCCTAACAAGGTGACACGGTGACATACCCTCTCACTCACCCCCCGTGTTAACACCCTTACAAGGAGACACGGGGACACACCCTCTCACTCACCCCACGTGTTAACACCCTAACAAGGTGACACGGGGACATACCCTCTCACTCACCCCCGTGTTAACACCCTAACAAGGACACACGGGGACATACCCTCTCACTCACCCCCGTGTTAACACCCTAACAAGGACACACGGGGACATACCCTCTCACTCACCCCACCTGTTCACACCCTAACAAGGACACACGGGGACATACCCTCTCACTCACCCCACGTGTTAACACCCTAACAAGGACACACGGGGGACATACCCTCTCACTCACCCCCGTGTTAACACCCTAACAAGGAGACACGGTGACATACCCTCTCACTCACCCCACGTGTTCACACCCTTACAAGGAGACACGGGGACATACCCTCTCACTCACCCCCGTGTTAACACCCTAACAAGGTGACACGGTGACATACACTCTCACTCACCCCCGTGTTAACACCCTTACAAGGTGACACGGTGACATACCCTCTCACTCACCCCCCGTGTTAACACCCTAACAAGGACACACGGGGACATACCCTCTCACTCACCCCCGTGTTAACACCCTTACAAGGTGACACGGTGACATACCCTCTCACTCACCCCCCGTGTTAACACCCTAACAAGGAGACACATGGACACACGAGGACACACGAGGACTTACCCTCGTAATTAATCCTTCCGTCGCCGTCAACATCTGCCTCGTGCAACATTTCCGTTATTTCGTCATCAGTCATGCTTTCACCAAGTCGCTTCATGGCGTATTTTAGCTCCTTCCCATCAATATACCCGTTTCCGTCTCTATCGAATACCTTGAAGGCAGACCTTATTGACGACTCTGTGTCCAAACATCCCGGGTTCTTTTCCATTTCACTCTTGATAAATGTTCGGAATTCTTTAAGCTCAATTTTTCCATTACCTGGAAGTCAAATAATTGTTTCCTTTTTAAATTTATGAATATTCGAATCATTTTAATCAATCTTACAATACATTTGTTTGATATGGATCTGTGCAGCATCGCTTGATTTAAGAACATCTTTGTCTCAATGTCAAGGACGAGGCTGATTGTACAGGTTACTGTATTTCGAGATTTATCAACCGGAATTGTTTGCGATATTTCCGCTAATTGACAGGAAACTATCTGATTTGATAAATACTGTAATAATATACATAACTACCCCGTCAATGGAGTCTGGGAAGAAGGAGTGTTGAGACAGAATACATACATCCCTGCTGAAGTGGAAACCTAGTAATAGGCGGAGTCATGTAGGCGGTAAACCAGAAACTTAATAACGCCGACAGAACACTGACTTTGTCGGTGAGACGAAACCTAGTAATAGGCGAAGTCATGTAGGCGGTAAACCAGTAACTAGCTAACGCCAAGAGAACACTGACTATAGTCGGTGAGACGAAACCTAGTAATAGGCGGAGTCATGTAGGCGGTAAACCAGTAACTAGCTAACGCCAAGAGAACACTGACTATAGTCGGTGAGACGAAACCTAGTAATAGGCGGAGTCATGTAGGCGGTAAATCAGAAACTTAATAACGCCTACAGAACACTGACTATAGTCAGTGAAACGAAACCTAGTAATAGGCGGAGTCATGTAGGCGGTAAACCAGAAACTTAATAACGCCGACAGAACACTGACTTTGTCGGTGAGACGAAACCTAGTAATAGGCGGAGTCATGTAGGCGGTAAACCAGTAACTAGCTAACGCCAAGAGAACACTGACTATAGTCGGTGAGACGAAACCTAGTAATAGGCGGAGTCATGTAGGCGATAAATCAGAAACTTAATAACGCCTACAGAACACTGACTATAGTCAGTGAAACGAAACCTAGTAATAGGCGGAGTCATGTAGGCGGTAAACCAGAAACTTAATAACGCCGACAGAACACTGACTTTGTCGGTGAGACGAAACCTAGTAATAGGCGAAGTCATGTAGGCGGTAAACCAGTAACTAGCTAACGCCAAGAGAACACTGACTATAGTCGGTGAGACGAAACCTAGTAATAGGCGGAGTCATGTAGGCGGTAAACCAGTAACTAGCTAACGCCAAGAGAACACTGACTATAGTCGGTGAGACGAAACCTAGTAATAGGCGGAGTCATGTAGGCGGTAAACCAGAAACTTAATAACGCCGACAGAACACTGACTATAGTCGGTGAAACGAAACCTAGTAATAGGCGGAGTCATGTAGGCGGTAAACCAGAAACTAACTAAGGCCAAGAGAACACTGACTATAGTCAGTGAAACGAAACCTAGTAATAGGCGGAGTCATGTAGACGGTAAACCAGAAACTTAATAACGCCGACAGAACACTGACTATAGTCGGTGAAACGAAACCTAGTAATAGGCGGAGTCATGTAGGCGGTAAACCAGAAACTTAATAACGCCGACAGAACACTGACTATAGTCGGTGAGACAAAACCTAGTAATAGGCGGAGTCATGTAGGCGGTAAACCAGAAACTTAATAACGCCGACAGAACACTGACTATAGTCGGTGAGACAAAACCTAGTTATAGGCGGAGTCATGAAGGTTAGAGTCACGCAAATATAACAACTTGTAACTACATATGTAGTTACAGGGTATCTCGTGATTGGTCAAACATTTTGGTCACGTTACTGATCACGTGGTCAACCACGTGGTCAATCGCTCTTACCGTTCCTATCGAGATTCTTCATAGCTGCCTGGACTTCCTTCTTGGTTGGAGAAAGACCCATGAAGTTCATCGCTTTCCTCAGCTCGCCAAGCGAGATCGAATTACTCTTGTCCTCGTCAAAGGCATTGAATAGTTCCTTTATTTCTGTGAGAATAATGAAACAGGATATAGAAATGACGAAAAGTTCCTTTATTTCTCAGAGAATAATGAAACAGGATATAGAAAGGACGTAAAGTTCCTTTATTTCTCAGAGAATAATGAAACAGGATATAGAAATGACGTTATGTTTCTTTATTTCTGAGAGAAAAAAAGAAACAGGATATAGAAAAGACGTTAAGTTCTTTTTTTTCTGAGAGAAAAATGAAACAGGTTATAGAAATGACGTAAATTTCTGAGAGAAAACTGAAACAGGATATAAGAATGACGTAATATGACAAAAGTCTAATTTTTTGTTATCATCTTAAACTAATTTTCTGATGTATGTCGTCATTTGACTTGAGACACTGCAAATATATTTTAACCATATCCCTACTGTTAAAAGTCATAGACTAGTTAACGTATCCACAGACGTCTGTGTCCGGCTAGCAAAGAAAAACGTATTAGCCTTGTTTGTTTGTTTTTGTTTAACGTCCTATTAACAGCCAGGGTCATTTAAGGATGTGCCAGGTTTTGGAGGTGGAGGAAAGCCGGAGTACCCGGAGAAAAACCACCGGCCTACGGCCAGTACCTGGCAACTGCCCCACGTAGGTTTCGAACTCGCAACCCAGAGGTGGAGGGCTAGTGATAAAGTGTCAAGACACCTTAACCACTCGGCCACCGTGGCCCCACATGTATTAGTCCCGACTCCTACAATCTACTACATCAACAAGTTGTAACACTTTAAAAGTCTAAAGCGGGGTGTCAGCTTTGATTCACTTCGAATTTCAGTTTAATCCAACTAAAATATCGGATGCACGCAATTAAACTCTAGTAACGGACCTCGGTTTAGAATCCTTAAACATCTATGCACCTTTTGTCGTCGGACAATGATTTAGATTTAAGATAGGGAAATGGACCAAAATAGCTAGCCTAGTTCCGATAGCATGACTTTGTTCATAAAGTAGCGTGGGGGCTAATATTTTTTCGGCATAGCCGTAAAATATTCTTTTCGCCCCGGATATGACGCGGCGTTACTGGTCAAGATGAAGTATGTGATTGGTCAATTTAGCGGTAAATGCAAAATGCAGATATGCAGTAAACAAGAGGCCCAGAGGGCCTGTATCGCTCACCTGGTTTCATGAGATATGAAACAAGAATGATGCTTAAGCATATTTGTCGCTGGTATTGCTATGTCAATATATATCATAAGCATTTTATATGGGTACATGTACATTGGTTTTATTTTAATACTAAAAATGCCAAAAGGTACATTAATCCATGAAATGAAATTGACTTTTGGCGCGACCCCATAGGGATGCTACCACACAAGTGATATCCATTGCTTAGTTTCAGAGAAGATCTTGTTTAGACCAATTGGCCCATTTTGACCCTGCCCTCTGCCCCCTGGGGGTCAGCTCCTTCCTTTATACAATTTTGAATCCCTACCTCAATAGGATGCTAATAGTCAAATATGAGCTGTTTCAGAGAAGTTGTTCATATCAATTTAGCCAAATTGACCCCTTTTGACCCAGCCCCTCAGCCTCCAGGGGGTCGGCCCCATCATTTGTACAATTTTGAATCCTTAACCAAAGTGAATGCTACCAGTCACATATTAAAGATATCCATTGCTTATTTTCAGAGAAAAAGTTGTTTATATCAATTTTGCCAAAATAACCCCTTTTGGCCCCGCCTCTTAGGTCCCCTGGGGTCAGCCCTGTCATTTGTACAATTTTGAATCCCTACCCTAGGGGGTTGCTACCAGGCAAATATGAGTGATATCCATTGCTTAGTTTCAGAGAAGTCGTTAATATCAATATAGCTATATTGACCCATTTTGCCTCGCCTCTCAGGCCCCTAGGGGGTCAGAACCACCATTTGTACAACTTTGAATCCCCACCCCATAGTGATTGCTTCCAGGCAAATAGGAGCAATATCCTTTGCTTAGTTTCAGAGAAGAAGTCGCTTATATCAATACAGCCAAATTGACCCCTTTTGACGCCGCCCTTCAGGCCCCTTGGGGGTCAGTCCTGTCATTTGTAAAATTTTGAATCCCTACTCTAGGGGGTTGCTACCAGGCAAATATGAGTGATATCCATTGCTTAGTTTCAGAGAAGAAGTTGTTTATATCAATTTAGCCGAATTGACCCCTTTTGGTCCCGCCCCACAGCCCCCAGGGAGGTAGACCCAACCATTTGTACAATTTTGAAACCCTACCCCAAAGGGATTCTCACAGTCAAAATTGAGCAATATATATTGCTTAGTTTCAGATGAGAAGTTGTTCATATCAATTTAGCCAAATTGACCCCTCTTGGCCCCGCCCCTCAGGCCCCCCGGGGGTCAACCACACCATTTGTACAATTTTGAATCCCCACCCCATAGTGTTGCTACCAGGCAAATATGAGCAATATCGTTTGTTCGGTTTCAGAGAAGAAGTTGTTTTTATAAATATAGCCCAAATGACCACATTTGGCCCCGCCCTTCTGGCCCCTGGGGGTCAGCCCCATCATTTGTACAATTTTGAATCCCCACCCCATAGTGTTGCTACCAGGCAAATATGAGCAATATCGTTTGTTCGGTTTCAGAGAAGAAGTTGTTTTTATAAATATAGCCCAAATGACCACATTTGGCCCCCGCCCTTCCGGCCCCTGGGGGTCAGCCCCATCATTTGTACAATTTTGAATCCCCACCCCAAAGTGATGCTACCAGGCAAATATGAGTGATATCCATTGCTCTGTTCAAGAGAAGAAGTCGTTAATATCAATATAGCTATATTGACCCATTTTTTCCTCGCCCCTCAGGCCCCTAGGGGGTCAGCACCACCATTTGTACAATTTTGAGTCCCCACTCCATAGTGATGCTTCCAGACAAATAGGAGCAATATCCTTTGCTCGGTTTCAGAGAAGAAGTCGTTTATATCAATATAGCCAAATTGACCCCTTTTGGCCCCGCCCCTCAGGCCCCTGGGGGTCAGCACCACCATTTGTACAATTTTGAATCCCCACCCCATAGTGATACTTCCAGACAAATAGGAGCAATATCTTATGCTCGGTTTCAGAGAAGAAGTCGTTTATATCAATGTAGCCAAATTGACCCCTTTTGGCCCCGCCCCTCAGGCCCCTGGGGGGTCAGCCCCATCATTTGTACAATTTTGAGTTCCCTACCCATAGGGATGCTTCTGACCAAATTTGGTCAAATTCTGATCAGTGGTTATGAAGAAGAAGTCAATTGTTGACGGACGGACGGACGACAGACGACGGACGGACGGACGACGGACGCCACGGTATGGCATAAGCTCACCTTGGTCCTTCGGACCAGGTGAGCTAAAAACGAAACAAAGTTAAGATTGAATGCAAGCTGAATAAGTAGATGTATTTTTTTCAAATGACACATTAATAAAATTATATTCCTGATTCAAATGTATTCTTATTATCACCAAATATGATTCAAACTGATATAATTTAGTTCGTTAATTTATTTCACCAGCAGTTTTACATTATAACCACCAGCATTAAAACTATGCCGGTTATCTTTTTTTAAAGATACTTCTTGTTTTCTATAAATACCAACCAGACGCCTGTGATATATCTCTATAACACTGGTAGAAACACGGCTTTTAATGGAAAAGAAAATATAGTAGAAATGTTTCAGTAGAATATCTTACCGGCGTCAAGGTTTCTTTCCTTTTTCTTCCCCTGTAATATAATAACGTATATTTGAATTGATGTGATATCGCACATCGTCAACAAAAACAAAATATACAATTTGTACCATCGTGCCAATACTACAAAGCATTTTATATGGTTTATATTGAGAAAAAAAACCAATTAATTATTTTAATTAAGGTTTACATACAGAATCAGTAAAGACGGAACTATGCCAAGTACAAAAATAGAACGAAATGATTTCTTAGTATGAAACTCGTTGAAAAGTTGCGCACAACATGTGTGAACCACGTCATGAATGACGTCATAGGCCAATTTAAATCAATAGGCATACTTGGTAGATATATAACGTGCGGTTAATTGCCTCCCTCTATTGTAATTTGAACAAAGGACTCTGCCACAAACAAACATTTAGCAGTAATACGGAACGGTCAAGGACGCGCACGAAGTAAGGAATCGATCGATCTGGCAATTGTTGGAATGAAAATTGGCATTTCGGTATAACTTGATGCAGATGACATGTTTAAAGCGACAATAACCTTAGATTTCGCCCTCACGAAAGGGAATGTTCGACCTATAAATATGCAATAAAACCTTACAAGAACATATACCGTAAACTTTGCTGTGTTTGTTTTTGTTTGTTTGTTTGTTGTTTTGTTTATTAAAAAAAAAAAAAAAAAAAAAATTTCGGTGTCAAAACCTTATTCACTTCGACTGTTGCTTGTAAACATCATCATGCTCAATTTATGACGAAGAAAGTCAAATCGGTCATATGGTTTGTCTCGTAACGAGATCATTTACTTCCTTCGAATAGAAAACCCCCTTTTCGGCATAACCGTATAATATTCTTTTGTCCCCGGATATGACGCGACAGGTGGCGTTACTAGTCAAGGTGAAGTATGTGATTGGTCAATGTAGCGGTCAATGCGAAATGCAGATATGCAGTTAAAGACAAAACAAAGTTAAGATTGAATGCAAACTGAATAAGTGGTTATCTTTTCAAATGACACATTATTAAAATTATATTCCTAATTCAATCGCAGTCTTATTTTCACCAAAAATTATTCAAGCTGATATAATGGTGTTATCTGTGCTGAAACGCATTAGTTCGTTAATTTATTTCACCGGCAGTTTCTTCATTATAACCACCAGCATTAAAACTATGCTTTTTAAAGATATTTCTTGTTATTTTGTTTGTTTTTCCCGAAGATCTGACGGAAAGGCCCGAGTGGTTTTCCGATTGGGTTACGATCGATAATACATGAATTAGATCAAGACCTATCTGTTTTCACTTTTATTTTTTAGATATCAATCAAGAGTTATCGCAGTCAATTTTAATTATAGCAATAATAGAAAGTGTTAGTTTTGTAACAAACTCTTGGAAAATATCACAGTTTATATATTTTTTCTTCCGGCGATTTTACACATTATAGTCTCTTTAAACGAGAAAATGTCGAATTTTAGCCTCGTGACTCATATATCATTTAGTCATAATTAGTATTATCAGATCTCCGTGATTTTAAGTTTAAGCCATTAATACTACCACAGACAAATCTTACATACAGTGTGTCACACAGCCAGAGGATACGAATACACAGAATAAAAAGGACACCTATTGAAAACAGAGAAAACATTTAAATGCGGGAGGAAACCTGAGAGCCGTGAAAATATTTTAATGCTGAAATAATTCTGAGTACCAGGATACTATTAACTGTGATGCGGGAGGGAATAAGAGGGCCGTGATAATATTTTAGTGCGGGAGGAAATCAAAGCACTGTGATAATATTCTAATGCGGGAGGCAATCAGGGATCCGTGATAATATTCTAATGCGGGAGGAAATAAGAGAGCCGTGATAATATTTTAATGCGGGAGGAAATCAAAGCACTGTGATAATATTCTAATGCGGGAGGCAATCAGGGATCCGTGATAATATTCTAATGCGTGAGGAAATAAGAGAGCCGTGATAATATTTTAATGCGGGAGGAAATCAGAGATCCGTGATAATATTTTAATGCGGGAGAAAATAAGAAAGCCGTGATAATATTTTAATGCGGGAGGAAATCAGAGATCCATGATAATATTTTAATGCGGGAGGAAATCAGAGATCCGTGATAATATTTTAATGCGGGAGGAAATAAGAGGGCCTTGCCAATATTTAATGCTGGAGGCAATCAGAGATCCATGTTAATATTTTAATGTGGGAGGAAATAAGAGAGCCGTGATAATATTTTAATACGGGAAGAAATCAGAGCACCGCGTGATAACATTTTAATGCGGGGGGAAATCAGAGTAAGATTAAAAAGTACTTATCGTCACTATTACCTGCTCCTGTTTCAGAAAACTCTCAATACAATCTGCGCGATTCACACAACTTTTCTCTTCCAAACTTCCGTTTACAATTAACTAACTCCTCTTTCTTTCCATCCTCCATTCGACAGTGGAACCAACTTGATCTTGAAATCAGAAATAGCGTGTCTTATCCATCCTTTAAAAAATCTCTCACAAACAGTTCTGTGGTTCCAAATTATTATTCTTTCGGTGATAGAAAATTAAATATATTGCATGCTAGACTAAGAAACAAATCCAGCACACTTAACAATGACCTATATAGAGTAAATTTGATTAATTACCGTCACTGCCAATGTGGACATCCAATTGAAGATGCATATCACTTTTTCTTTGCTTGTAATGATTATGTGAACCAGAGAATATCATTGTTTCGTGATCTGAATGACTATATTCCACTAGATTTGCAGTTACTTTTACACGGAAGAAATGATTTATCGCATGATGAAAATTTAAGAATTTGTCAAGTCACTCAGATATACATCGCTAACTCAAATAGATTATGATTTCTCTCCTACACCCATTTTAAATTTATATTTTATGTATATATTTACATATGGTATGTTATGTTTTTGTGTATGTATACACAAGTGTGTGTGTGTATACATATAGTATCAATTGATTATACTTATTCTTTTCCGTTGCCGACAACAAAAGAGAAACGGATATTCAAGGAAGTAAGGAGTGAAAGGAGAAAGAAACATTGGCATGGGAAGTGATGGACATTAGTACCAGCAGCATGCTTCGGAAAGCGCTTTGTGTATACTTCTGTTGTCGGCATCGGTGAAGATTAGCTCTTATCTAAATTGCTTGGATGGATATATATAGATATGTAACTCTCTCTCTCTCTCTCTCTCTCTCTCTCTCTCTCTCTCTCTCTCTCAATTTCAATATGTAAATATGTAAATATGCCATCTTGTTGTAATGTTTATGTATAACTATATCGGGAAAGGGCTTTATATAAGTTGTATAACTTGTGCCCAATCCCTTTGTAAAGTTCATTTACAAATAAAAATATGTTTAAATCAAAAGAGTACCAGAATCTAGTCGACCAATATCAAACCATCCGTGAAGATCGGGAGTTTTACCGTAATGTTAGGCTGGATACAATATGATTGTCAAATGGTTGTGTATCACGGTAACAAACCAAAACTTGAATATTCTAATTAGTTCAATACAGGCATGTCTGGCGATTGTCGTACCTACGACCACTACAATTGGTTCCGCGTTGTGTCAATACTTCCAAGTACGAGTAGTGAAGGTACTTGACAAACATAGAAATCTATACATGGCATGGAAATGGTGTTGACAATTGAATCTTAACTGCCATAAACTTGAGATAAGGAATAAATGGCATTTTAAGTGTTTGTTTGTGAATCAATATGACACGTCATCAACACAGCCGGGCAGGTATCATTTAACTCGTATCAATTCTAAATAAGATATTCCTCTTTAAGATATATATCGATTATTCAATTATTACTTTGTGATGAATTGTACGTTGATAAAATGTATAATGGTTGACAAATGTATACAATTACATGATGTAACTACTTAGAAAACATACATATTTAACGATAAACGTGTTAATCTCCTGACATTTCCGTGATACCTCCTGACATTTCCGTGATACCTCCTGACATTTCCGTGATATCTCATGACGTTAACGTGATATCTCATGACGTTAATGTGATATCTCCTGACGTTTATGTGATATCTCATGACGTTAACGTGATATCTCCTGACATTTCCGTGATATATCTTGAAGTTAACATGATATCTCCTGACGTTTATGTGATATCTCCTGACATTTCTGTGATATCCCCTGACGTTTATGTGATATCTCCTGACGTTAATGTGATATCTCCTGACGTTCATGTGATATCTCCTGACGTTTATGTGATATCCCCTGACGTTTATGTGATATTTCCTGACGTTAACGTGATATATCCTGACCTTAACGTGATATCTCCTGACGTTAACGTGATATATCCTGACCTTAACGTGATATCTCCTGACGTTTGTATGATATCTCCTGACGTTTATGTGATATCTCCTGACGTTTATGTGATATCTCCTGACGTTTATGTGACATCTTCTGACGTTAACGTGATATCTCCTGACGTTTATGTGATATCTCCTGACGTTTATGTGACATCTTCTGACGTTAACGTGATATCTCCTGACGTTTATATGATATCTCCTGACGTTTATATGATATCTCCTGACGTTTATGTGACATCTCCTGACGTTTATGTGATATCTCCTGACGTTTACGAGACATATTTTTTCGGAAATAAATGCTACCTTGTGCTGCCACAGACATTTTTTATTGTTTGACAAAAGAGAAATTTTGTTTGTTTTTGGACATAAACATTAATGTTTCGCGTATCGATCGGATCATTCAAACATTGAATGGCGGTGTTACGCGTAAATGAAATATATTTACATTAAGTGTCAGCTCCCGTAGATAACAAATCTCTCTAGTTACTTTAAATCGTTACTTTGCCGTCCGAATGTAAATATTTATATAATGCAACGTCATTGTCAACCCTCAAAGCAAACTCTCTACTAGTGTTGTATTGAGCGTGCGACAGTAACATCCGTCGATCAGAATATCCTCGGTTAGTCACTTCCGGTCTAGGGTTGTAAATAGATTTTTGTCAAGAAAACCGAGATAATGTCGTCAGACATGCGCATTGATTTAATGTAAAATTGTTATCTCATATTCATATAGTACGAGTATAATGTACTGGAACTGGACTGGGTTGGAGACAGGTGGTAACATAGCGTGAATTGTTAGAGAGCGCAAATAGAGTTCGGAGGTCTCGGGTTCGAATCCCGATCCGTTGGTTACATTTTGCCTCTCCTGTTACAGTACTGTGTTTTTTTTATTTGAAATAGAGTATTGACCTATTACACTGTAGAATGATCATAAAACGCAATGAAACTACCAAACTTAATCTGTTTCATTTGCTCATGAATTTGACCAGATTAACACTGATCAGTGCGTATGAATACATGGTTGAAATCCTTCCGCGGAACGATTTTAGTTTTCTACATTGTTGTTATAAACATGGAATAATTATTAACATTATCAAATTCATAATGTATTCTTGTATTTTATGAAAGACCAGATATGCTAGATACTTATATTTTGACAAAATAATGCTGTTTTTAATCCTAAAATTGCGGACTATTTTACTCAACCGACTAGACATGCACAATCCGGAACTCCTCGGGCTTTTCCGCATTAGGACTTGCACAAGCTTCGAGACATTAATATCTAAACCAACTTTTTTATTCGAAAAAAAAAAAAAACAATTAAAATATAAGGATTGAATCTTGATTTAGTCGATTTCATGGGGTCATGAATTGAGTTGCTCTTGAGACCAATTCAACATGAACTGCTCTTTGCAGTTCATGTTGAATTGGTCTCAAGAGCAACTCATAAAGAGCAGTTCATGTTGAATTGGTCTCAAGAGCAACTCAATTCATGACCCCATGAAATCGACCAAATCTAGATTCAATCCTTAAATGATGCATTTTAAAGTCCGAGTCTAAGAAATCCCTATGATAAATATACAATTCTTTATGTACAGTTCAGGGAATCATTTCTAAAGATGAATTAGACAATTAAGAAATACATCACATTTTTTTTATTATCACTCTCACAATTTCTTCCTCAAAATTTGTTTATGTTTGATAAACGACAATCGTCATAATGACCCAGGAGTCTCGTTTTCGATACTGTGACAGAAGCAGGAAGTAAGTCTTAAAACTCCAGCCTCGTTTTGACTTTGATGCAGCGGCTGTTTTTATGCCCAGCACCGATTGTGAAACTGGCATATTAAGGAGATAATGACGGTTATTGATATCTTATTATTATTATACCTAACGGTTTTCAACACGCAAAAATCTCATTCTTCGAGCAATATTTAAAATTTAAAAAATTGTTTTTGTGTCTTCAATCCAATTCGTTTAGATCTCGTCATAGTTCTTCAACATGAATACCCATCAGTCATGAATTAAACCTACCTCTCGCATAATATTCAAGATTAAAGAGATTTGTTGTTGTGTCTTCAATCCAATGCGTTTAAAACTCGTCACAATACTTGAATACCCAGTAACACTAATGTACATATCAAACCTACGACAATCTGACATTTGACCCCACACGACAATCTGACATTTGACCCCATGCAATGTTTTCCTACACTGTTGACACTATAGGTTTGCCCCCGTACAAAGGATACACGACTTTCCTTGACCTCTCCTAAATCCTTATCAACAATAAATCTAACCGATGTCGTCGTCGGAATCGTACCCCGCGGCCGCTACCACAATAACAACATTCCACACGGTAATTATTTTTTTCTAGACTACCCAGTTAAGGAATTGGACATCAGTAAGTCGAGGAAGTTTTTCCTTGACGGACTGGAGTCTGACTATAATGGAGACATCATGACACAGTACCATTATACAGATCTGGACTCATCAGCACTTCAATAATTATAACGGGTTAACAGTTAATACATGTATCTTGATTGATAGTAAATAATTAATTGTGATAGATTGACAGTAAATAATTAATTGTGATATAATGACAGAAGATAATTAATTCTGATTGATTGACAGTAAATAATTATTTTCCATTAACAGTAAATAATCAGTGTATTACAGTAACTCAGTGTATTGCAGTAACTCAGTGTAATCAGTGTATTACAGTAACTCAGTGTAATCAGTGTATTACAGTAACTCAGTGTATTACAGTAACTCAGTGTAATCACTGTATTACAGTAACTCAGTGTAATCAGTGTATTACAGTAACTCAGTGTAATCAGTGTATTACAGTAACTCAGTGTAATCAGTGTATTACAGTAACTCAGTGTAATCAGTGTATTACAGTAACTCAGTGTTAATCAGTGTATTACAGTAACTCAGGTAATCATGTATTACAGTACCTAGTGTAATCAGTGTAGTACAGTTACTCAGTGTAATCAGTGTATTACAGTCACTTCAAGTGTAATCAGTGTATCAGTTACTCAGTGTAATTCAGTGTATTACAGTAACTCAGTGTAATCAGTGTATTTACAGTTACTCAGTGTAATCAGTGTATACAGTAACTACGTGTAATCAGTGTATTACAGTAACTCAGTGTAATCAGTGTATTACAGTAACTCAGTGTAATCAGTGTATTACAGTGACTCAGTGTAATCAAGTGTATTACAGTGATCAGTGTAATCAGTGTATTACAGTAACTCAGTGTAATCAGTGTATTACAGTAACTCAGTGTAATCAGTGTATTACAGTAACTCAGTGTATTTACCAGTGACTCAGTGTAATCAGTGTATTACAGTAACTCAGTGTAATCAGTGTATTACAGTAACTCAGTGTAATCAGTGTATTACAGTGACTCAGTGTAATCAGTGTATTACAGTAACTCAGTGTAATCAGTGTATTACAGTAACTCAGTGTAATCAGTGTATTACAGTAACTCAGTGTATTACAGTAACTCAGTGTAATCAGTGTATTACAGTAACTCAGTGTATTACAGTAACTCAGTGTATTACAGTAACTCAGTGTAATCAGTGTATTACAGTAACTCAGTGTAATCAGTGTATTACAGTAACTCAGTGTATTACAGTAACTCAGTGTAATCAGTGTATTACAGTAACTCAGTGTATTACAGTAACTCAGTGTCATCAGTGTATTACAGTAACTCAGTGTAATCAGTGTATTACAGTAACTCAGTGTAATCAGTGTATTACAGTAACTCAGTGTAATCAGTGTATTACAGTAACTCAGTGTCATCAGTGTATTACAGTAACTCAGTGTAATCAGTGTATTACAGTAACTCAGTGTAATCAGTGTATTACAGTAACTCAGTGTATTACAGTAACTCAGTGTAATCAGTGTATTATAGTAACTCAGTGTCATCAGTGTATTACAGTAACTCAGTGTATTACAGTAACTCAGTGTGTTACAGTAACTCAGTGTAATCAGTGTATTACAGTAACTCAGTGTCATCAGTGTATTACAGTAACTCAGTGTAATCAGTGTATTACAGTAACTCAGTGTAATCAGTGTATTACAGTAACTCAGTGTAATCAGTGTATTACAGTAACTCAGTGTAATCAGTGTATTACAGTAACTCAGTGTATTACAGTAACTCAGTGTAATCAGTGTATTACAGTAACTCAGTGTAATCAGTGTATTACAGCAACTCAGTGTAATCAGTGTATTACAGTAACTCAGTGTATTACAGTAACTCAGTGTAATTAGTGTATTACAGTAACTCAGTGTAATCAGTGTATTACAGTAACTCAGTGTAATCAGTGTATTACAGTAACTCAGTGTTTTATTAATTTGACCGAAGATCCTAATCGTATATGTAGAAGATTAAGAATATCAGTGTACTTTTAATGATTTTAAGAAATGTTTATTAATAAGAAATAAATAAACGAAAAATAATTTGATACCAGTATCTGTATAAGTTTGTTATGTACATACCTTCGGCTTCGCTGGACTGGCTGTCACTTTGATCTGTTCCTGCTTGGAGATAAATAAATGAATAAATACATCACTAAATAAATAAATAACTTAATGAAAACATCAATAAATATATAAATAAAATAAATAAATAATAAATAAATAAATCAGTAAATCAGTAAATATATAAATAAATAAATAAATATATCAGTAAAACAATTAATTAATCAATGAATACATAAATAAATATAAAAAAAAAATAAATGAATAAATAAATACACCCGTGTTCTTCATACCTGTCTTACTTACACATGTGTTTTTTACACCTGTTTTCTTTACACATGTGTTCGTTATACCTGTGAACAAGGTTTTCCTCAATTTCTACACGTATAAACTTAAAAACGCGTGAAATAGCATTTTGTCTTAGTATCAGGGATTTTATATTTGGACATTATGGCGTCATAAACGCAATTTGAACTCGGTGGTTCTAGAATAGAAACATTCAAGTTGATATCACAAAATATTAACCTCAAAGTACAATGTAAGCATATTAAGGTAATGAGAGATAGGGACTAAAGTTTCCACATCTAAAAGTATACAATATGAAAACTTTATGTGAGTTTATGTTACGACATATTATTATAAAAAGTCATTGTTTTGTAGGAGACGGACCGTGACGTCACACTTACCTGGTCCCCGCTATATTAGTTTCTGAAAATATTTAATACTTCCGCTGTCCTTTTTTGTTAATATATTCCTTCGAGGGAGTAAGGTGTATCTGAGGATTATGACAGGAAATCACTTTGTTCTTTCTTAATTCAAGTCATGATTTATTTGCCCGAACATTTGTTCAGGTAAATGTTGCATATCTAAACCTGACAATAGCATCGTCGGTAGTGCCTCTACACACAAACAATTGTTTTTGACCAAAGACTTATTTAAGATAATACAAACTCCAGGCAGAAATTGCAGGAATACCATCAAGCTTTATTGGACCAAAATACAGTTGGTTTAGCGTAACCCTCCCGACCAAGAAAAAATGCGCCTGCTTAAAGAGGCTTACCCGCAGACGGACCGGTAAACGGCACATCTCCGATCACTAAATAAACTTCAGTACACGTTTCTATGTGACAAAATTAGAGGCTTTCCGACTTTATTTCTTGAAAACAATTACAGAATATGTATTTAAAAGACGTTTTAAAACTCAACCTGAGAGGGAAATGTATGGAATATAACGGCAAATCTTCTTTGCAAATCGCCGCTGCCTTTGAAGTTATCACTGTGCGGCACTGTGCACGTGCTTGTTTCTTTGATGTGTCAATCAAATTAGACTCCACTTTATAGCGAGGACTTATTGCGGGTTGCGATTAAATAAATAATATTTACAAAATGAGGTTTTGATATCACTTTTCAGCGTTTTATAAGGAAAATAAAATGAAAAACTCAACAATTCCAACAATCTGTCATGTGTAAAAAATCTTTTTCTATTAACCAATTTTTCTGATCTCTCTGCGGGCAAGCCTCTTTAAAACAAAATTATTGTGAAAAAAACATACCGGATATTCATGTCCGGAAATTGTTTTCCAGATTTGAAAATACGTTTCCCAAACCCAAATAAGGTTGGTGTGTATTTCTTTTGTTTAAGAACACAAAATATATAATGATTACCATATTCTGGTTTGTTTTCCTATTAAAGGTGGAAAATCTGTTTTCAGAAGTGAATAAAAAAAGTTCAGCCTTACCTACCTACCCTTATGTAAGACCCCCTCGTCGGGTTACAGCAAACCGAGATAGTTTTAAGTGTGGCCTTGAATGAAATGCCGAAAATAAACTGGTATGATTGTCTAAAAATTGGTTTTCAGAGTCTCCAGCCAGAATAATATGACATTGACAGAGACTCGCCCCGTCCGTCAATATACTTATTTTAACAATTATAAACAAAGTCAGTAACTCCATCGGGCTAGAGGAACGACCCAGCAAATGACCCAAGGTACAGGTATGTCGCTGAGAATGGTCTCAATGGACGGAAAGTTGTTTTTTTTCTTTTATTCTGTGTGTACGATACCGTAGATACCATAGAGTGGACTGTCAATAGGCGTCGTAAAACACCGGGGGAAATGTCAGGAACGAGTGGGTGGATAAATGTTCTACTAACTGAATTAAAGGGTTGTCAGGATTGCCGACCCCAGGGATGTCAAACTCGACCAGGAAGATACCCCCGGGGATATATAACACAATACTGGTATAGACCCCGGGGGGATATATAACACAATACTGGTATAGACCCCGGGGATAAATAACACAAGTAATACTGGTATAGACCCCGGGGGATATATAACACAAGTAATACTGGTATAGACCCGGGGGATATATAACACAATACTGGTATAGACCCCGGGGTATATATAACACAATACTGGTATATCCCCCGGGGATATATAACACAATACTGGTATAGACCCCGGGGGATATATAACACAATACTGGTATAGACCCCGGGGATATATAACACAATACTGGCATAGACCCCGGGGATATATAACACAATACTGGTATAGACCCCGGGGGATATATAACACAATACTGGTATAGACCCCGGGGGATATATAACACAAGTAATAGTGGTATAGACACGGGGGATATATAACACAATACTGGTATAGACCCCGGGGGATATATAACACAAGTAATACTGGTATAGACCCGGGCGATATATAACACAATACTGGTATAGACCCCGGGGGATATATAACACAATACTGGTATAGACCCCGGGGGATATATAACACAAGTAATACTGGTACAGACCCCGGGGGATATATAACACAATACTGGTATAGACCCCGGGAGATATATAACACAAGTAATACTGGTATAGACCCCGGGGGATATATAACACAATACTGGTACAGACCCCGGGGATATATAACACAAGTAATACTGGTATAGACCCGGGGGATATATAACACAATACTGGTATAGACCCCGGGGGATATATAACACAATACTGGTATAGACCCGGGGGATATATAACACAATACTGGTATAGACTCCGGGGATATATAACACAATACTGGTATAGACCCCGGGGATATATAACACAATACTGGTATAGACCCCGGGGGATATATAACACAATACTGGTATAGACCCCGGGGGATATATAACACAATACTGGTATATCCCCCGGGGATATATAACACAATACTGGTATATCCCCCGGGGATATATAACACAATACTGGTATATCCCCCGGGGGATATATAACACAATACTGGTATAGACCCCGGGGGATATATAACACAATACTGGTATAGACCCCGGGGGATATATAACACAATACTGGTATAGACCCCGGGGATATATAACACAATACTGGTATATCCCCCGGGGATATATAACACAATACTGGTATATCCCCCGGGGATATATAACACAATACTGGTATAGACCCCGGGGATATATAACACAATACTGGTATATCCCCCGGGGATAAATAACACAATACTGGTATAGACCCCGGGGGATATATAACACAATACTGGTATAGACCCCGGGGGATATATAACACAAGTAATACTGGTATAGACACGGGGGATATATAACACAATACTGGTATAGACCCCGCGGGATATATAACACAAGTAATACTGGTATAGACCCGGGCGATATATAACACAATACTGGTATAGACCCCGGGGGATATATAACACAATACTGGTATAGACCCCGGGGGATATATAACACAAGTAATACTGGTACAGACCCCGGGGGATATATAACACAATACTGGTATAGACCCCGGGAGATATATAACACAAGTAATACTGGTACAGACCCCGGGGGATATATAACACAATACTGGTACAGACCCCGGGGATATATAACACAAGTAATACTGGTATAGACCCCGGGGATATATAACACAATACTGGTATAGACCCCGGGGATATATAACACAATACTGGTATAGACCCCGGGGGATATATAACACAATACTGGTATAGACCCCGGGGATATATAACACAATACTGGTATATCCCCCGGGGGATATATAACACAATACTGGTATAGACCCCGGGGATATATAACACAATACTGGTATAGACCCCGGGGATACATAACACAATACTGGTATAGACCCCGGGGATATTACAGACAATCTGATAGACCCCGGATTATAACAAAGTATACTGGTATAGACCGGATATATAGCACAGTTATGATACTGGATTCAGTACAACCCCGGGGATTCACATACTGGTACTAGCCACCGGATATATAACGAATCAAATACTGGTACACCGGGTAGAATTCTGGATAGACCCGGTGGATATATAACAATACTGTATAGACCGGGATATAATGAACATACCTGGTATACCCCGGGGTATATAAACATCCGTGGTATACCCCGGTTATAACACAACCTGTATAGACCCGGGGGATATATAACACAATACTGGTATAGACCCCGGGGGATATATAATACAAGTAATACTGGTATATACCCCGGGGATATATAACACAATACTGGTATAGACCCCGGGATATATAACACAAGGAATACCGATTATAGACAGACCCCGGGGATATTTACACGCCCCACCCCCCTGGGAATGTATCCAGGAAACTCCATAACCCCAATCATGTCGTTATTAATAAGAAATCTCCCACGTTCCTATTGATACGTGGGATTCAGATCACACCACGGTTGATTGCCTGCTTGGAGCCTTCAGAACATTCGTCAATAGATTTATAATTGATTTTCAAATGTAGTGTCAGCCATTTGGTAGATATTTGGACAACGGGTTCGTTTTATTTAATTTTCATGTACAAATGAACTCACCTGTTCACTCATTTTCGTCCGTGGTATTTCCCCTTATCCAACCGTCAGAATATCCGGGAGAATCTCCAATCTATCAGAATATCCGGGAGAGATTCTACGACGCGTCAGAATATCTGAAAGAATCCTCTATCAGAGAGAAAATCCGACAGAATATGTGTCTCCGATCCGTCCGAATATCCCACAACAGAGTGTGGACGATCCAAGCTGACAGAACGTTTCCGGATGTTCTTGTTTAATCGCGCCCTTTGTTTTATCAGAGTTATCACACATTTATACTAATCCGACAAGCCTTTCCAATAGTCCGGACGCTTCAAAGCTAGGCCTGTTACTACGTACAGTACCTAACGGCCTCCAAATACTGGTCAAAACACACAGGTGCGAGTAACAATGGTCACTTTAATTGTCCGGGGAGATTTCATATTGACCCCGGGACGTACAATTGATGTCTGTTCGGACTCGGTCGATTTTAAAGGTCCCCTTCAGTATAAGACTCTTCGATCGGTCTATTGACATTACAAAGTACACTCACTCTGTGCCTTTAAACAGAATGCTTAATCACACTTCGACAAGTTTTTATAACGGCTGTATAACGGGTACCACTAGCCATGGCTTAAAATAAGTGAGGTCTAATAGTTATATTGGTTTACAAGAATTTTAGATGAAAATGAAAGGAAGATTTGTTAGCGATAAAAAAGTAAAAACGGTGACGCAGAATTGTAAAACTATTAAACAATTCAACGAACCTACATAAAATATATGGGATTTTCGTTGAGCCATGATTCGAATGTTGACGACGGCTAATGTGATATTGCCTGAAATATTGACGTACAACTAAAGTTATATTGCCTGCATTTTTTAGTACAGCTAAAGTTATGTCGTCTGATATGTTGACGTAACTTAAGTTATGTCGTCTGAAATGTTGACGTAAACTAAGTTATGTTGTCTACCGAAATGTTGACTTACAACTAGTGTTATATTGTCTGAAATGTTGACGTACAACTAAAGTTACATTGTCTGAAATGTTGACGTACAACTAAAGTTACGTTCCTGAAATATTGACTTACGACCCCTGCCCTCACTGGTTCTCGAATCTCACGATCTACGGTACCTACATTTTGGCTAGCCAGAATTACCTGCAGCTTACACCACTAAACCAAATCTACGTTCTTAAATGAGCAATATCTATATCACTTGCTCAAAAGAGATGATGCTATATCATGGATGATGAGTGTCATTTCGTTATTTCATCTCTAAATAACGATCCTAGAATGCGAAATAAAAACCAACGATATTTATAATTAGCGGGCTGGAAATATATCCGAGCATTTATTTCTTTAATCCGCGGTTCATGCTGTACCATTTCGTTCTGTCGCTGCCAAAATTATTGTTATATTGGGCAAAAAAGAAACAAAAACAGGCAAAACAAAAAAACAACAAAAAACAACAAAACAACAAAATGGCACATTTCAGTCACCATTCAGTAGTTGATTTTACATAAAATATTGTAGCTTACTCCTTCTGAGAAATGGAGCTGTCAGTCTCTCGTATCAAGCAAGTGTAGTATATAAACATTTAGTCGATAATTTTTGTTTACAATTTTATCTAAGTAAGCCCATTGATAGTATTTATAAAAAGTGTCTAGCTATAAATTAAGACTTTCGTCACATAATTTAAATATAGAGTATGGCAGAAAACATAATGTTCCTAGGGCTAACAGATTATGCGATTGTTGTAATTTAGAGGAAATTGAAGACGAGTATCATTTTTTACTACAATGTCCATTTTACTCTGATCTTCGTCAACAATATATTAAACATTATTATTACAGAAAGCCAAGTGTTTTCAAATTAGTCAAATTATTAAGTGTGAATAATGTTAAAGAACTAAATAAAACTGGTAAATTTATCCATTTAGCTTTTAGAAAAAGGGCAGAAAAGGTTAATAGTTAAATATTATTTTGTTAAACTAATGAGATGTATAAGCTTACAATATCATGTTGAACACTCTCCGACCATGTAACTGTTTGATTGTATACCTATGCATTTCCATGTTGTTATTTTCACTTATGGGCCGATAGGTCCTTGGAATAAATTGAACTTGAACTTGAACTTGAAGCAAGACTGATCTGAGAAATGTAATATCTCTACTCTTTAACCGAAATGGGTTAATTAGCCAGCATTTGTCAGGTGTTCGCGCCCCCTTTCGAAAATCCTGGATCCGCGCCTGATGCGTGTGATGGTAGGATTTACATTGATATTATATCGGTTGTGTTCTCCGCCATCTTGTCTAAATGAATTGTAATGTACGTTTATGTATCATGCAATTCCTATATGTTGTGCTACAGTCGGAAATAAACCGAATTGAATTGAAACAAACTGCCTTGTCCGTAAAACATGTTATCAATTTTACATTCAAAAGGGTTATTAAAAATGTGTTGGACCACGAAGATTAGTGACTGTATACACGATCTGTTGTTGACACGTTGGTAACTGATTTGACACCTCACTAATTCACGATTTACCTTACACTAATCTGATCACGTGACTAGTCGGGACCTGACGTGACATAGGCGACAATCTGTTGTAAACATAAATAAATGGATTATGTTGTTTATTTATGTGACTCTTACTTGAATTAGTGGCTGTCATCTTACCTGACCCGACAGGTACGGACCGCAATTAACAAAGGTATATAATACAGGTAAATTGGACAGGTACCCACGGATTACGTTCACGTACCTTGTTAATCTTGCTTATTTGAAAAGTCTTGGGTTAAGAAAAAAAATCAATTAACGAAAACAAACACAGTCTTTTGATTTTCCTTCTTTTCATTTGAGGTATTTAATAAAAAATAAAGATGTTTGTATATGTAGTTATCAAGATATTCGGTAAGTTATGGTGATATTTGTAAGTTATGGTGATATTTACAAGTTATGGAGATATTTTGTAAGTTATGGTGATATTTGTAAGTTATGGTGATATTTGTAAGTTATGGTGATATTTGTAAGTTATGGTGATATTTGTAAGTTATGGTGATATTTACAAGTTATGGAGATATTTTGTAAGTTATGGTGATATTTGTAAGTTATGGTGATATTTGTAAGTTATGGTGATATTTGCAAGTTATGGTGATATTTGTAAGTTATGAAGATATTTGTAAGTTATGGTGATATTTGTAAGTTATGGTGATATTTGTAAGTTATGGTGATATTTACAAGTTATGGTGATATTTGTAAGTTATGGTGATATTTGTAAGTTATGGTGATATTTTGTAAGTTATGAAGATATTTTGTAAGTTATAGTGATATTTGTAAGTTATGGTGATATTTACAAGTTATGGTGATATTTGTAAATTATGGAGATATTTGTAAGTTATGATGATATTTGGTAAGTTATGAAGATATTTGTAAGTTATGGAGGTATTTTGTAAGTTATGAAGATATTTGTAAGTTATGGTGATATTTGTAAGTTATGGTGATATTTGTAAGTTATGGTGATATTTGTAAGTTATGAAGATAGTTTGTAAGTTATGATGATATTTGGTAAGTTATGAAGATATTTGTAAGTTATGGTGATATTTGTAAGTTATGAAGATATTTGTAAGTTATGGAGCTATTTGTAAGTTATGGTGATATTTGTAAGTTATGGATATCTGTAAGTATGGTGATATTTGTAGTTATGTGATATTGAATATGATTTGGAAGTGGAATTTGTAAGTTACTTAAAGATATTGCAAGGTATGGAGAATTTGTTAAGTTTGACAAATCTTGTAAGTTAGGAATTCAAGTTATGGATTTTGTACGTTATGATATTTGTAAGTTATGGAGATATTTGTGTAAGTTATGATGATATTTGGTAAGTTATGAAGATATTTGTAAGTTATGGTGATATTTGTAAGTTATGGTGATATTTGTAAGTTATGGTGATATTTGTAAGTTATGAAGATAGTTTGTAAGTTATGGTGATATTTGTAAGTTATGGTGATATTTACAAGTTATGGAGATATTTTGTAAGTTTATCTTTTAAAAAGATGCCAGTTCGACCCAACCCCTTCTGTAAGTCAAACTCCGGGAAGTCATCAGGTAAACAGGGCTACTTCGGTTTTCCTTGACTATCCACATCCTGATTGTGGTAGACATGACAGTGGACTTAAAGATGACAGATCACACGGATGGATCAAGTTTCGATATAGAGCTTCTAGACAACCAGCTCCAGATTAGGAAAAGATGCAGACCTCCAGTTTATCCGGAAATATCTACTGGATGGATCAGAACATGGACAAGGAGAAGCTAAGTACTACTGGTGGAATAGAAAAGTTGGTAAACTCAGATGGTGTTTTATCATATCATTGCCATCAAGGTCAGGATTACACCCATGTATTTTACAGGGTTGTGTGTCTTTTTAGAGACAATCCAAACCTTAACCCAGGATTTTACTGTCAAAAGGGATGTTATCCCTACTTATTCCTCCATTTTGTAGGAACCAAACAACAGTAGTACCCAGAGTGACTTCATCGCAACGCTTTTAGTGTGCAGAGTCAATTTATATAGGAATTTGATCAGGACTCGGAAGATCTTTATATTACCATTACGAGGCCTCCGACCATCAAGGACTTTCATTATAAAGTTGGGAGGAATGTAGTGTCTCGGGCCGAGTTGACCACATTGTTTACGCCGGAAGTTAATGGCGTTTTAACCAGCCATTTTAATATGTACTTTTGTATAAATCTTTTTATATACATAGGGAAATTCAGTCTACCCAAAATGGCGAATGTTTGGGTTATTCCTACACAAATCATTCAAAAGTAAACTTTCCTGGCATTAATTATCTAAAATATTTATTCATATAAGGCGCATGTCAATTACCACGTGGCTTTAATGGCGTTTTAACCAGCTAGGGTAACACATAAATTATCCCTAAATAAACAACAACATCGTAAATGTCATAATCATCAGATTCGCTAGGACGCTTGTCTAAATCGTGTCGTTTATTTAGTGTGTTGTAATTGAGGACGGGATAGTATGTCGATACGATATTGAGTATTCTACCACGTTTGGTATGCAACACAGGTTTTGATTGGTTTAAAACCGTGTATTATTTGCCAGTAATACATGCTCGTGTCAATAATACACGCTCGTGAGTTACGGCTGTTACCCGTAAGTAACACGTTACTGTAGCTGAGTGGGCTAAAGGGTTAGTCTCTTTTTTTTTAATTTTCAAAAGCAATGCCATATGATAGATGTTCTTGATTATAGTGTAACAGGAGAGGAGAAAATGTAGCGGCCAGACTGGGGTTCGAACCCGGGACCTCCGAACACTAGCCGGATGCTCTACCAATTGAGCTACCTGGTCACCGATGATCGACCCAGTTCAGTCCCGCTACAGTAGTACTGTAGTGCCTGTAAATAAATTCATCCTGCAACTGCCACCGTATTGTCGGACAAAAGTAATGTTACAAATTATAGACCAATATCCCTCATTAGTATTTTAGGTAAATTGATGGAAAGATGTGTATTTAGATATGCATACAACTTTTTGCACAGAACTAACTTCGTCAGTAAGTCACAATCTGGTTTCATCCCTGAGGACTCCGCTGTTAACCAATTGGTAATTATTGCGAACGATATTAGTAAGGCTCTTGATGACGGGAAAGAAATATAGGTTATATTTTGCGATATAAGTATAGCATTTGACAGGGTTTGGCATAGAGGCTTACTTAACAAACTGGAAAGGGCGGGAATTTCCGGAAAACTTCCTGACTGGTTCAACAAGTATTTTTCAAACAGACAACAACGTGTTGTGATTAATGGGAAATCATCTTCATACAAGGAAATTAAAGCAGGAGTTCCCCAGGGATCCATTTTAGGTCCTCTTCTCTTCCTGGTTTATATCAATGATATTGTTAATGACATTGACTCTACAATTAAACTCTTTGCGGACGATACTACCATTTATATGGTAGTTGACAATCCTATTATAACTAACCAGCTGATAAATAATGATTTAGCCAAAATTAATAACGTGGCTAATGATTGGCTGGTCACATTCAATCAAAATAAAACAGAGTCTCTACTTGTAAGCAAAAAACGTACAAAACCTATTCATCCGCCAGTTTTTATGAACAATACAGTCGTATCCAATGTAACGTCTCATAAGCATCTTGGTGTATATTTGTCCTCTAGTTTTGACTGGGTTGACCACATTGAATACATTTTAAAGAAAACTTTCATACGTTTAGGTACACTGAGGAAACTGAAATATGTTCTTAATAGAAACTCTCTACAGACTCTATATATATCTTTCATAAGACCAATATTAGAATATGCCGATAGTGTTTCTGATGCACTACCTCAATATCTTATAGACAAAATAGAGCAAGTTCAAATTGAAGCGGGCAGAATAGTGACAGGTGCTACAAAAATTGTTAACATAGAGCTGTTATATTAAGACTTATGCTTGGAAACATTATCAGATCGAAGAAAAAAGCATAAAACTGTCAAATTTCACAAAATGTTTCACAATAAAACACCAAACTATCTATGTTCCCTTGTACCTTCCTTACACTCAGATCTTCATGATTATAGAACCTGACAAGCTGATCAGCTCTTATCAGTTCAGACAAAAACAAATTATTATAAATCATCTTTCTTGCCGTCAGCTGTAAAATTATGGAACTCCGTACCTCCAGAAATTAGAAATAATCCTTCAATGAAAATTAAAAAAAAAAATCCTTAATAGAAATCTAACACGTCCTCCTTCATACAGAAACTATGAAAAACGTAAATTGCAAATTTTACACACGAGACCTCGCTTACATTGCAGTATATTAAAAGAACACTTGTTCAATAGAAACTTAATTGACAGCCCGTTTTGTACGTGTGGGTATATTGAAGACAACTTTCATTTCCTCTTCATGTGTGAAAAATATCGAAATCAAAGAGAACAGTTCATTTCCCCCTAGATATGGACTTAAACACCGATATACTGTTATCAGGACACAGAGACTTATCTGACGAAGAAAATGAAACAATTGTTGCTGCGGTGCAGAATTTCATTCTTTATTCTAAAAGATTTGATTAAAAGGAATCTGAATAGATAGCATAGTTAACCCCAGTAACAAATCAAATTGAAGCTATGAATGTGATAGTTATGTATCAATGTAAAATTTTCAAATAACTCGCAACAAATATTCGTTATATATGTTCCACCAACGTTCTTTAACTGAAATTTCATTCCTTGAATGTACACCTTATGTTTTAATACATTTTCATTTAAATAACTACCTATATGAATTGTAAAAAGATTAAGCAGTGTTGTGACTTGACCATTATGCTACATAAAAATTTGCTGACCTCTTGAGGGAGATGGATTGATTAGAGCTTTAAGCTTGTTTCCAGATCCTTTTGCAAATTATGATCTGTTATTTTGTATATTTGTATGCAATGTCTATGAATTGAATAAAAATACTGTTTAAACTAAATAGAATACATGGTCAGTGTCTTAAAATATTTTTTTTGTCTTTTGTCTTTCTTTACCCTCGCCAAAATACAGCTTATATTTTAAGACACTGACCATGTATTCTCTATGTATATTTTATCAACAAAATAATGCAATACTCAAGAAATAGATTACAAGGTTTTCCCTGAGTTTCTTTGCTGTTTTTCTGTTAGAAAGAGGTCGATCTCAGAACTAAACAGTACATGGTAGAATAGAAATAATCAACTTTGACTCGTGTATTGTTGCAGGATATACAACTCGGACTCGGATATTTTGCCATTTTAATTAATAACTCAGGCCTGCGGCCTTCGTTATTAATTTAATTGCAAAATATCCTCGTCCTCGTTGTATATCCTGCAACAATACACGAATCATCGTTAATTATTTCTTAATTCTACCATGTTTGCTATGTAACGCCAGTTTTGATTGGTTAAGAACCATGTATTATTTTCCAATAACCCACGCTCGTGCCAATAATACACGCTCGTGAGTCACGGCTGTAACAATTTTAAATATCTAATATTCAACCGTTTCATAAAAGGTTACTGTAGCCGAGTGGGCTAATGGGTTAGTCTTTCAATATATTTTTATCACGACGCGAGTTCGAATCCTTACGGAGGCCCCCACTTTTTTTCTTTTTTTTGTCCTTTTTTTTTTTAAATTTTCAAAATCAATGCCATATGATAGATGCTCTTGATCGTAGTACTGTATTGCCTGTATATTTTATCAACAAATAATGCAATACTCAAGAAATAAATTACAAGGTTTTCCCGGGGTTTCTTTGCTGTTTTTCTATTAGAAAGAGGTCGATCTCAGAACTAAACAGTACATGGTAGAATAGAAATAATCAACTTTGACTCGTGTATTGTTGCAGGATATACAACTCGGACTCGGATATTTTGCAATTTTAATTAATAACTCAGGCCTGCGGCCTTCGTTATTAATTTAATTGCAAAATATCCTCGTCCTCGTTGTATATCCTGCAATAATACACGAATCATCGTTAATTATTTCTTAAATAGCGTTTATATAAGTATCATTGATTCAATTGTTTTCAGACGAAATGCAGTTTTTTTTTCGTCTGACCAATCAATTTGCGAATACCTTAATAAGGGTGGTCGAGCATCAATAATTTGCTGTTATTTACCTGGAGCGCGTTATGCATATCGTTCAGTACTGACTGAATGAAATACAGTTAAATTATGCGGTAATCTAAATGGATTGTAATTTGACATACATACCTCTAGAATTCGGAAATTAATGCTCAACCACCCAGTAATGTAAATGTAATATCCTAGCACAGTTATATGTACAACGTACATTATCTTATTATGTATCATTCCCCCTCATGCACCTGCAACTCCCCTCTCCAAATCGTATGATGGAACCAATTTCCGTCATTTACGTATTCCGTATTATTTTACCCTCCTTCCCAACTGTATCCACCTTCTCCCTGCACAATAATTCCCTCCCCTGTCACATTTCTAACACGGAAACTGTTTATGTATTCTTCATAAATACTAATCGTGCCGATTACTACATTTCTTACCCTATCCAGACACTAAATACACTCATACTTCTCTTAGGGCCATCCTAAGGATAGGTGTTTTCTTTAATCGAGCTTATTCCCCATCATGCTTTCCACTTACATCACCAGGTCTGTAATTATCGACATTTTATATCTACTAGTTATGTTACAAGTATTACGATTCCTAATTCACACGCTACGAGTTGCAAATAAACTGAAACATTACTTCTATTACAGTTTCAGACATGTTCTAAGTGTAGTAAAGAATGTTATATCTCCTTCTTCTAACTTATGTATCTCTTTTCTACTAATCAAGCTGCTGCTCCTTCTCTGTGGCGATATTGAATGTAATCCTGGGCCCCAAGAGTCCGAGTCCGTTTTATCATCCATCTCTTCATGTTCGTCCAATTTTACAACATTGTTTAATGAAGCTAAGTACGCGTTTGTTCACCTTAACGTACAGAGTATTAAGCAGAAATACGACATACTATATAGCGAACTATACAATCTCGATATTCTATCGTTTACCGAAACCTGGCTCACTCCCGATGATACTGCTTCAGACTCCGACTTTCCCGGGTTCTCTTCTCCTTATAGTTACTGTAGACCAAATAGACAAGGAGGGGGAGTGTCTGTATATGTCAGTAACAACTTATCGTCAAAACGTAGACCCGATCTAGAACTACCCTCTATTGAATGTGTATGGCTAGAACTTAGTTTAGCTGGAAAACCTACTTTATATGGAACGTTTTATAGACCCCCAAACGCCCCTGTCGCCTGCTGGGATCACATTGCTTATTCCATTGAACTTGCATTTAACACTGGAATTTCCAATATTATAATTACTGGCGACTTCAATGCAAATCTCTTAAGCGATAACAACCACTCCACACATCTTCGTAACTTACTAACTACTTTAAACCTCACGCAGAGCGTCGCGAGCCCCACCTTCTTCACTGAATCATCCTCCTCCCTCCTTGATATAGTATGCGCTAGCGATCCATCATTAGTTAACATTTGTCATGTTGGCGAAAGCTTTCTCGACCAACCTTTGAGATACCACTTTCCTATTTATGGTAGTATCAATATACCTAAACCTACCCAAAAATGTTTTAAACGCAGTATATGGCTATACGACCATGGTGACTACAATGATTATAGAGATAGACTTTCTCAAATCGACTGGGACACTATATTTGATTATGCTGACATTGACAAAAGCACAGACCAACTTACCGATATTATACTCAGTACAGCCAAAAAATGTATACCATTCAAGACTAAAACCGTAAGAAATAATTCTCCTGCAAGGTTAACCAACATGGTAAGGAGAATGATACCCAAAAGAAAATACCTACATCGTAAAGCTAAACGATCTGGAAATGAAGACGATTGGGCTAATTTTAGAAAACTCCGAAATCTATGTGTTAATGCTATTCGTAAATCCAAAAGTGATTACTTTAATAAACTCTATAATTAAATAAGTATTTATATAATAATCCGAATTTTTATGTTAATGACCGTAGCGACTAAACAACAACTGTTCGGAATACATAATGACAAAATTAGATGATCTGACCATACGGGGACATTGTACGATGTTTACTTGCCGAAATATACGCATTTTAATTCAAATCCAAACCGCCTCACAGCTTCAGGTCGCCATCTTTGCTCAAATCAAAGCATCTGTGCGTTTGAAAGAGTCAGTACTGCAAAGCTTCTAAACGGTCTTGTGATAAAAATTTTAAGATTTTAATGGAAACGAAATATGGATTTTAAAATAATTTGATTTTAATTTCTAATGCTTTAGGTAAGCAAATCGTAGCAATTTTTTACAGTGAAAATTTCATGTTGCACTAAATACTGATCACAATATTTTTATTGAGACATTTTTTATTTCTTTCACTTCATTTCATTGTAAGTGTAATTTAGATTTCCCAATAAATTCGCGGGAAATGAATTTGATGACGTAACCGGAAGCCCACATGCTATTAGAACGTGACCCGGAAAACATGCATGACGATAATAAAAACAGAAGATCATTGAACGTTATACCGGCTTATTTTCTCATTTTTTGAGACACCAATGTGCTAAAATACAACGGAAGGTAACGCTGATTTTGTTTATTGCTATCGTATCAAGTAAAATGTTTGCTTCACCTACAATGTAGTAGTTTGGCTAGACCTACTTTCGTTTTACAGTTTACAGATATGATCATATAAATAATTCATCTTCTCAACCACAGTCATCTAATTACGTATCCGCTGAATTTTTCTATTAAGAATATTTGTACTTCTCATGTACAGTGCATCTTTGTTTACAATTGACTGGTCTAGATCTGCAGATCTGATCTGACTACCCTCATGATCAGCTGACTCTCGATCTGACCACAGGGTCACGTTACTACGTATTCCTTTGTAGAAACGGCAGATTTATCTGTATTACTTCAATTTTCTACCTTCTGGCCTGAGACGTGTATATGATATACACGTCTCTGCTTCTGGAACGTTTGTGGCTCCACCCAGTCCAGTTCCGCAACATTCCTCCCTCCTTTTATCAAATCTTCACCGACAAAGATAACAGATTCGGATATCCCGTTGCTTTAGCATCCTCCCAAAGGATTTGCAAGCTCGCTAAATATGTAACAGGAGAAAGATAGTAGCCAGACAGGGGTTCGAACACGAGACCCTGCAAACTCTAGACTTACACTTCACCACTGAGCTACCTGGGCCCAGTTCAAAAGTTGATTAGCTTAATCACCTGATCAGTGAAAATTTTATTTCGCCTTTACTTCAGAACCTCCGTGTGTATGTTCCTTAAAATAGGCAAATAGGAAGAAACTGAGGTGTGTTATAGTTTCGCAAAATTTTGTGATGTTAGTTGTACCAGAATTTTTTTTATCACAATTTTAAGATTGTTGTTAAATTGTGATTAGCTTAATCACCTTTTGAACAGCTGGGCCCTGGTCACTTGTGCACTTAATACATGTTTCAGGAGTCTGCGGTATGTTCATGTTTGTCTCCATGTGGTATATATTACCGGTAATGTGGAAAACATTTTTTTAAAAATCAAGATTGTTCCAGCACTGGCAACCTATATCTTTCCCTTGGTTGTCATTTAGATGAAGAAGATATTTATCAATTTAATCTCTTTCATTTGATCATATAAAAACAGAATATTTCCCCAAATATTAAGTGTAATTGCTTTACACATACAAACTGTACCTTGTATTACTGACCAGGATTGATAAAAAAAGCATGCAAGAATTTTTTTTAGAGTCAGTCGAGTTAGTAGAGACAAAGTTTTTACTGTATTTGGCATATTAGCTGAAGTCATGAAAATGTGAAATTAAAAAAAAACAAAACTTTGGTTATTGAAGATCAGAGAAATGTCAACAACAAATTTAAAAAGAATGGAATTGGGTTTTTCTCGTTCAGTTCTGAAGGCCCGTGTAAACACGTTATGAAGATATAGAATTAAGTTCATTTTACACAATTACCAGCTTCGATTGTCTATCTTTTTAAATTATGTTCATCTGTGTATAGTTTTTTTTTTTTTTTTGGTTATTTTTTTTGCAGGGTTTTGTTTTGTTTTTGTTTTATAAATCCTTGCAGAGATTTTTTAAGTCATGTAGATATATAAAAGAATATGATTCTTGACAACTTGACTACAGTAAGAATTTAGCTTTCAAAATCCTTTGCGCTCCACATCATATTGTTTGTTGACATGTTTCTGTGACATTTTCACAATTATTACATAACTTTATTAGAATACTGTGTTATATATTTCTTTAATCCACTCGAACATAGAAATATTTCCTTCATTTCCCAAATCTGTAATTGAAATAATTGTAGAATATACATGTATGTGTTTGCAGTAATAAGAAATATTTTTTAAACATTCGTATTAACATATTTATTGTATCAATCCAAAAATACTTGTTGACATATACTGCATTACTTTTGGTCTTATTTCAATACACAGGATGTCAGATTTTATTAATCAATAGATCTGGCAACCTCACCTTCTAACAGGTCAAAGACCTTTGATGATCCTAATTAATGAGTACTCAGAGTTTCCTCTTGCCCCACCACCGGAAGTTAGACACTGACAATCTCTCATACAGTTGTTGACTTTGGTTTAGGAACACATTCTCAAATGACAGATGATCATATTCTAAATTAATTAAGGGTTGGATTTTTACTAACTTGAAGAGTTGTGCCCCTTTTTTTTCTTTCCTATAGATCTTATTCTAGCAGATTGCCATTCATATTTGTTTCCAATTGTTCTACACCTCGTATACATCTGATATTTGAAAGTGGGTGAAAAATGGAATAGGTTATTGTATTGAGTCAACTTGACTTCATTTCTCCAATTCATCCAGTTCAAGAAATCTGGAAGTTACAAAAAGTGATACTTTACAAATCCATTTTAGTTTCCATGTAGGTAAGATTTTAACATTTTATTGATATTGTTGTTTTACTTTCCATTGTTGCCATGTTGGGGGCAGAGGACATATTCATATAAATCAGATATATATCTCCTATATAAGAAGGTTAACACTTGCTTATGTGTATACTTAAAATTAGTTTCCTTTCTTTTGATAATATCTCTAAGGTTATAGTCTCTCACATGAGTCTTTACACTTCCTTCTATTAAATATCTTCAAAAGTTTCTTCTCATTTCTTTCAGTTTCCTTTTGGTTAAAAAATTGTCATATTTAGTGGCTTTTGAGAATTGGTTGATTTTCAAAATTTGCTTTTTGTTTTGCAAAATATTTTGCATGTCTCTGTAACATATATATATAATTGTTTTTCTTCTGTATGGCTAAATATAACTTGAGGATCTTTTCAAACTTGGTCTTGGGCATCATTTGGCTGGTCTGATTGTTGTTTAAGAATCTTGAGGCACTATGCTGGCTCCCAAGGAGAAAGGGCGAGACACAAAAGGACAATTCAACAATTCAAATGCACATGCATTCTGTAGTGATGGTCCCAAATCTTGAATGCTACTATAGGTTTGTTTAATGAATGACCTCTACCTTCATTAAAGACCACTGGAGCCAGACGTGCAAAAAAACCTTGAAAATCTTCAACTGAATAACCTTGAGGCCAATATACCTGGTATTGGGCCTGTAGTATGCTGATGAAAGTGATACAAAATTCAAGGTCACAGCCGTCAAAAATGTTTAAATGTTTAAACCCTTTTTTTCTCAATATCAAAAAGAGGTCCAGAGAAGGAGGTGATATGGCCTCTTATTTGGTTGCTGCACAATGGCTTAAGTACTCTTTCATACTCGGATGTCAAAGGTCAATGTCACTTTCTGTCAAATGAAAACGAGTTGCTTGGAATACTACATGTAGCTTAAGATTTGAAAGACAAATGTTAAAGATAATGTAACTATAGATAGAAAAATACTGCACATATCAATGAAAGACCATGCTTTCCCTACATGAAAAAGTATTAGAATCCAATGTTACTGGTCACATAATACTCCTTTTATATATTCTTTACATGGATGGATAGCGGCAACATTTTAAATACTTTAATATATAAATACTTATTATCGGTTAGCTTTTAAGTTAAACAATAATACTAACACTAGTGCAAGGGATTGGTGGAAAATTGTAAATAACTTCATGTCTAACTCTTTCGAAAAAAGTTCAATTCCCCCTATCACTGTAAACAATAGCATTATATATGACGATCTGGAAAAAGCTAATGCATTCAACAATTTCTTCTCCTCTCAATCTACCATTAATGACACAAATATTCACCCTCCTGACCTACTTCAACCTCCTCACACCCTTGCTAACATTGTTATCTCTCGACAAGACGTTCTCGACGCAATACACTCTCTAAACACCAGAAAGGCGGCTGGTCCTGA
The DNA here is from genome assembly GCF_902652985.1 of Pecten maximus. Lineage (NCBI taxonomy): Eukaryota > Metazoa > Mollusca > Bivalvia > Pectinida > Pectinidae > Pecten > Pecten maximus. Next base: position 3,571,583 of record NC_047032.1, on the reverse strand, counting down.
CTTGATAAGTCCTCGATTGATAAAGGAAGCCGCCGATATTTTAAGTTACCCTCTACAACTACTATTTAATCTGTCACCTCATCTACATTTCCGTCTCCCTGGAAAAAAACACATGTCACACCTGTTTTTAAAAAAAGATGACCCCCTCTGTTATCAGTAACTACCGTCCAATATCTTTATTGTCTATTATTGGCAAATTAATGGAAAGATGTGTGTATAAATATGTCTACAATTTCCTTATCGATAAATCACTTCTAACCCCGTACCAATCTGGCTTCAGATCTGGTGATTCTACCATCAATCAACTTCTATCAATTTCCCACGATATTTTCTCTAATCTTGATAAGGGTTACGAAATCAGATTGACATTCTGTGACATAAGCAAGGCGTTTGACCGGGTTTGGCATCGAGGCCTACTATCCAAATTAAAATCTTTCGGAGTAACTGGAAATCTCTTTTTATGGTTCTCAAATTATTTACGTAATCGTTGCCAAAGTGTAGTTATCAACGGTAAGCAATCCAACTTAGCCTATATTACAGCGGGTGTTCCGCAAGGTTCAATCCTTGGCCCACTACTTTTCTTAATTTTCATAAATGACATTGTTAATAACATTAGCTGTGCTATAAAACTGTTTGCTGATGACACATCTCTGTATGTCATCGTTGAATCTCTACATCTTAGCGCTAACCTGTTAAATGATAACCTTAGTAACATTAGCGAATGGTCTAAAACATGGCTTGTCAACTTTAACCCTTCTAAAACTCTAACAATGACTGTAAGCAAAAAAAAACTAACAAACCGATCCACCCCCTCCCTATTCATGAATAATACCATACTTACGGAAGTCACCTCACACACACATCTAGGTATCACACTCTCAGCTAACGGAAACTGGACTGATCATTTACAGCACATTATAAGTAAAGCCTCTAAAAAACTAGCTGTCCTTAGAAATCTCAAATTTAGCATTGATCGGAAATCCCTTCAAACTTTATACTGTTCATTTATTAGACCTTTACTAGAATATGGGAACATTGTCTGGGACAATATAACATAAGGCCAAAGTAAATTATTGGAAAGTATACAACTTGAAGCTGCTAGGATCATTACCGGGGCTACAAAACTTACAAGTCACGACCGCCTATATTTAGAGTCTGGTTTAGATACTCTTGTTAACAGAAGAAGAAAACATAAAATTATTAAATTTCATCAGATGGTTCATGGCCAATGTCCTATCTACTTAACAAACTTGCTTCCAGCTCGCCACTCCAATATCCACTCCTACAACACAAGAAGAGCCGACTCCTTCAAATTAATTCCCTGCCGAACTAATCTCTTCAAAGACTCTTTCCTTCCCTCTTCTGTTGTTCTGTGGAACGCACTCCCTGAGGTCATAAAAACTAACCCCTCTAGTATTACATGTAATCTTAAAAAAATCCTCAATGCTGGCACTGAAACCGTACCCCTAAATTACTATCGTTGTAAAACTAGACACAGTCAGATTCACCACGCACGACTCAGGATGCATTGTAGTTCTCTGAACAGTCATTTATATATACGCAATCTAGTTAACAGTCCCCTGTGTTCATGCAACTTATCTGACGAAACTACAGAGCACTTCCTTCTTCACTGTCCAAACTACCAGCACATCAGAATTCAATGTTTTAGAAACTTACCTCCCGACTACAATGTTAACATTTTATTATATGGTAACCCTGGTATGCCAGACCAGTATAACGAAAATATCTTTGATATTGTTCAAACATTTATTATGCATTCTAAAAGATTCTAGAGTCACTGGTACACGTCTAACATCACATTCTTATAATGTGTGCTTTTTATATGCGTAATATCTATACGTACCGAAAACACCATACGATTCCATACCGCAGACCTGGTTACCGATATAAGGTTGTAATGTTGTAATACAATTATTTCGGTTAATACATGTGCAAATATATTTATATACATGATATATATATATTAACAAATTAATCCTATCGGTAAATCCATGTAACAGTTTCCTCTTCTCAACCGCTCACGCTTTCCTCTCATCCCCGCACCCCCTCACTACCTGTATTAAATAATGTAGTCCACTTTGTCAGTACCGTCATTTTGCCAATATGTTACAACTTATGGAGACAGATTAATAAGAGCGAAGCTGCCCGAGCGAAGCTCTTAACCGTTAATGTGCACGTATGTACAGTATTCTAGTCCAGCTTTGCATAACGTCGTACGGGATGGTACAGCCTGAAAATTTTCTGCCGGAAGAGAGCGTGTGCAACCCGCTCCAGTTGTCTGCAGAAACTGTATAAAAAGTCGAACGTTACGTAAATCCAGTTGGTGTGTTTATAATTCTGACTAATTATTTTTGTAAAAAATATCTGTTATAGCGTGCGAATAAAATGTAGCTCGAGTTATGGTTTCGAGGACGGAACTGGGAACATTCGGCATATTTCCGATGATTGCCGAAAATGTACCGAGATGTTGCACCCTCCATGTTGTTCCTAGGCAACGTGGTTGCTATATAAATCTAGCCAATCAGATCGCGAGGCCGATTGTCCGCCATTACCTCCGTCAATTTGTCGGACCTCAGTTGAACACCGCGAGAATACATATGCAAACAGAAAATGGTAAAAACGTGCTCGTGGGGAACTTGCAACAGTTACGGCCGATACCCTGATAGATTGGAGGGCGGTGTTGTATATTCTACAATTCATGGAACTTAAAACGTAAGTAAAAGCGATATAAAAATGAGCTGGAGGTGGGTGAAGGCGTACAAAACCATTGTCATAATACTTAGCTATAAGCTCATTGGAGTTATCTCCCATTATTGTATGTATTATTATGTAATCCGGATCAGTCCTGACCGCATTTAGTGCAGCCATAAAAATTATGTAAAATTGACCAATCAGGATGCTGCAATAAAGTTTGTGCAGTCAACCGTAAAAACGTGGTTTGTGTTGTGTGCAAATGTGATATGGTGTCAGAACATTGGGTGAAACTCAAGAATTTCACGCCACATTAGAGAAATGGAGCATTTCAAGCCTCCCGGAACACTCAACTTTGACGGCAATCTCTCCGAGAACTGGAGACGGTGGGTACAAAAGTATGAGTTATACCTATTAGCGTCGGGTGCCAGCACGAAAGATGAGGCAGCCCAGGTCGCCATCTTGTTACACACGATCGGTGATGAAGGTCTTGAAATCTTCAACACGTTCAACTTTACTGCGGGCGATGAAAGTAAACTCAAGCCAGTAATTGACAAGTTCCATGAATATTGTAATCCACGTAAAAATACCGTGATGGAGCGTTACACATTCTGGGAGAAAGTCCAACATGAAGGTGAGACTATCGATCAATTCGTTACTGCATTAAAGAACCATGCTAAAAACTGTGATTTTGGTGAACAAAAAGATCTCATGATAAGAGACAGAATTATATTCGGTGTAAGGGACACGCGATTAAAGGAACGTCTTCTACGCGATTCCGCTGATCCAAAACTAGACAGAGTTGTCGAACTTTGCAGAGCAGCAGAGGCGAGTTCCCGCCAACTTCAACAACTCGGTGCTACAGCACAAACCGCAAGTGTTCATGCCATTAAACCAAAATACAAGAAAAACTACAATGCAAAAAAACGCAAAATCGTCCAAAACCACCCCTAGTACCGCTAGCACGACACACTTTCAGTGTAGGAACTGTGGAAACACGCATGGTAAACGCGAATGTCCAGCTTTTGGGAAAGTTTGTATGAAATGCAGTAAGAAAAACCATTTCGCCAAAATGTGTAGAAGTGCCAACTATGAGAACAAACATGGGAAAGTACACACGCTTGTAGAAGAGGTGGACCCAGCATTTCAAACACTGTTTATTGGTGAGCTTCAAATTGGTGAGCTTGAATCAAAACACAATGCCTGGTATGCTGACTTGAAGCTCAGTTGTTCAACCACACCAATCAAGTTCAAGCTTGACACAGGGGCCGAAGCAAACGTACTGCCTCAGAGACTATATAACAAGATCCCGAACAAGCCTAGCCTTGCAAAAACTACTGCAGTGCTATCGGCCTATGGAGGCCAGAGGATAAAACCAAGTGGACAAATTATTACTGAAATCAACAACACTAGAGTGCCTTTGTATGTTGTCGATGTTCAGTCACCAGCCATTTTGGGACTTGATACATGTCGCGACTTACGTCTCATTGAAAGGGTGGACACTGTTGACAGAAATTTCGAGACATCAAAACCTTTGACGAAAGATTCCCTAGTCACAGAGTTCAGCGATGTGTTCACAGGCCTAGGATGCTTTAAAGGTGAATATAAGATAGAAGTTGACAGCAGTGTGAGACCAGTGGTACATTCCCCAAGAAAAGTGCCATTTAGCCTTCAGCCTAAACTTAAGGAAACGTTGGAGAGGCTGGAAAGGGAAGGCGTTGTTGCCGCAGTGGAAGAGCCCACTGAATGGGTAAACAGTATAGTGGTTGTTGAAAAGAAAAATGGTTCACTGAGACTCTGTTTAGACCCTCGAGATTTAAATACAGCAATCAAGAGAGAACACTTTAAGATACCAACACCTGAAGATGTCGCTGCTGAGCTTCACGGGAAGAAAGTGTTTTCCATACTCGACGAGAAAGATGGGTACTGGCAGGTTCAACTCGATTACGCCTCATCTATCCTCTGCACTTTTAACACACCCTTCGGACGCTACAGGTTCAAGAGAATGCCCTTTGGCATAAGTTCTGCGTCTGAGGTCTTCCAAAAGAAAAACCAGCAGATATTTGGTGATATTAAAGGAGTACACATGATTGCAGATGACATGATAATTGCTGCCGTGGACAACGAAGAACACGACAGAATCGTACGTAAAGTCATGCAGAGAGCCCGTGAGCAAAACGTAAGGTTCAACCCAAACAAAATACAGTTCAATGTCGACACCGTCGAATACATGGGTCATGTCATTACTCAGAGAGGTCTTCAGGCTGACGACAAGAAGATCAAAGCTATTCTGGACATGCCTGTTCCAGAAGACAAGCCAGCACTACAGAGGCTGCTGGGCATGGTCAACTACCTTTCAAAATTCATACCGCGCATGTCAGCAATCACAGCACCGCTACGCAGTCTTCTCAAGAATGACAGTGAGTGGGTATGGGATTCAAACCAAGATCGAGCAATCCAGGAGATAAAGGATGCATTGACTAATAGCCCTGTACTAAGGTTTTTCGACCCTGAGAAACGAATCACCATTCAAGCTGATGCCTCACAGAGCGGTTTGGGAGCCTGTCTACTCCAGGAAAAACAGCCAATAGCGTATGCGTCACGTTCCCTTACTGATGCTGAAAAGAACTATGCGCAGATAGAAAAGGAACTGCTGGCAATCGTTTTCGCGTGCGACAAGTTCCATCAATACATTTATGGAAAACGGGTGGACGTCCAGTCAGACCATAAACCATTGGAGGCCATCATAAAGAAGCCACTGTCAAAAGCTACGCCAAGACTCCAGCGTATGTTGCTTAGACTCCAAAAATACGATGTTGGAATCAACTATACACCAGGGAAATACATGTTTATTGCGGACACGCTGTCACGCGCATACCTGAATACAGAGCAAACTGAGCATGACCGAGAATTAAACGAGGACATGGAAGTCATGGTCCATGGGGTTGTCGCCAACTTATCTGCCAGCGATGGAAAACGCGAACAACTAAAACAAGCAACATCTACAGATTCTGAGCTACAGGACCTCCTCGATGTGGTTTTGTCAGGATGGCCAGCAGTGAAATGTGACACACCCAAATCAGTCCGTCAGTATTTCCACCTGAAAGATGAAATACATGAGGTAGAAGGACTATTGTTTTGTGGAGACCGTCTAATAATTCCGCGGGAAATGCGTAGAGACATGCTGAGCACAATTCATGAATGCCACCTTGGTATTGAAAAGTGTAAGGCACGAGCACGGTCTACTCTTTATTGGCCCAGTATGTCCGCGGAAATAGCTGACTACATCTCAAAGTGTCCAATGTGCAATCGTTTCAAAAGGAAGCAACAGAAAGAACCCTTAATACCTCACGAAATACCAGAACGCCCTTGGCAGAAGTTGGGCATGGATTTGTTTGAATACGGCTCAAGAGACTACCTTGTTGTGGTGGACTACTTCTCAAGGTATCCGGAAATCTGTTTGCTTGAGAACAAGACAGCAAGTACAGTTATCATGCACCTTAAATCCATCCTAGCCCGACATGGTATACCAGAAACTATAATGTCTGACAATATGCCCTTCAATTCGAAGGAGTTCAAAGGATTTGCCAATGCGTGGGACATTGACTTGGTCACATCCAGTCCAACTTATCCAAAGTCCAACGGACTAAGTGAAAGAATGGTCCAGACAGTCAAAAACATGCTGAGGAAGTCAGGTGAGGAGGAGAGTGATCCTTATACAGCACTACTCGAGTATAGGAACACACCGCTGTCAGGTCTGAGCTACTCTCCAGCTGAACTTCTCATGAGCAGAAGTCTCAGGTCAAAGATTCCCGTAAAGAACACTATGTTAATGCCAAAAGTTGCTGAAAATGCCCGGGAACAACTAACTACTCGACAGGAACACCAAAAGTTCCATTATGATAAACATGCACAATGTCTACCATCTCTGATGCCAGGAGATGCTGTCAGGATGAGAGTACAGAAAACATGGGAACCGGCTGTGGTACAGCAAAGACATACCACACCAAGATCATATGTTGTCCAGACACCCAATGGTAGATCATATAGAAGGAACCGGAACCATCTTCTGAAAACACCGGAAGAACCCCCAGTCATCATTGGACCTGATGTAGACGATGACGTCAAACCAACTGTGACGCCAAATTGTAAGCCAACTACTAATCCTGCAGTGACAAGTACCATGAACACTCAGAATGCACTACCAGATGTCAAGACAACATCTAGCGGAAGAGTCGTGAAGGAGCCTGGTCGTTTCAAGGATTACGTAAAGTAATGTGACATTGAGACATTGATACTTTGTGTATGGACAGGTGGTAAAGACCTGGTCCCAACGGTGGGTCAAGTGCTAGCAACCGCTGTCCCCAACTGTGTTATATTGTTTTGACAGTTCAAGTGTTTTTTATAATTGACAGTTAATTTGCTGAGTTAAAATTACTAGTCTTTGTCAGTTTCATAAAGGTAATAATCAATTTGAAATATATTACAAACTTCACAATGGACACTTGTGAACTAAGAGTATAATTGAAAAAACATTTTTCATGTGCCAAATTTCAGTTTTCTGCAAATTTACTTAAAGCTCAAGCAAGTGATAATAATATGTATATTCTTTCTTTAAAAAAGGAGATGTCATAATACTTAGCTATAAGCTCATTGGAGTTATCTCCCATTATTGTATGTATTATTATGTAATCCGGATCAGTCCTGACCGCATTTAGTGCAGCCATAAAAATTATGTAAAATTGACCAATCAGGATGCTGCAATAAAGTTTGTGCAGTCAACCGTAAAAACGTGGTTTGTGTTGTGTGCAAATGTGATAACCATGTCAAAACGAAAGTAGAAGCTACAAGGTAATGTCACCGCTGTGTACTGTACAGCAAGAGTAGTGTAACGAAGTACATGTATGTGTAGTACATGTATTTACTGCGAAAGTTTGGAATCTTGTCTTCATGTATTTAGTCATCAACAGTGTACTTTCACTTTCTCGTGGCAAGGTTTGCCTAACGTTATACTGCAGTCTGATATGTATGTCTGGTGTAGTGTTAGGGCCAGAGGAAACTCGGGCTATCTGATACCATTTGAAACACACTCATCATGTATGCATGCTTTTATTACTGTTAACTTATACCACAGGGGCATGTCTAGCCTTATTTTTAAAAAATAGCCAGATATACCCATATAAAGACTTTATATATAAGTATTTCTGGCTATTTTTAAAATATATGACGAGACATGTCCATGTGGTTATATCAAATGCATTAGCTATTAATTTTCAATGGTGCCCAATACCAGTTTTAATTAAAAAGATGATAATCTCTCAAATCTTACTGTATTTCTAATTCTACTACAGAACACAGTATATACATAAGGTTGGTAGAGACATTAAGTTTACATTGTAGTTACCAGCTATGTTACTGTTACCAACAATATCAATGTTGCAAAATTACATCTGATTCACACTTAACCTTTTTTCCCCTCACAAATTACTAAATGTACTGCCACATGAAATGTGTATATTACTGGAATGCTTACATTTGGCATTAATATTTGGGATATCTAATGATAATGTGATACTTTTTTTAATGGAACACTTTCCTGTTGATTATCATATTGGCATTGAGTGAAAATGAAAATATTCTATAACTAAATATTTAATAAACCACATTTGAATCTATAAACCAGTCAAACATAATGGTGTGACAGCTTGACTAATTGTATGCATTTGATTTTCCTTCCTCTATAATAAACGTCGGTAACTACAATATAATACAAGTGAAATTTTGAAACTGTCTGATCTAATCCCTGAGTGTTATTAATCCATGACCTTACCACCATCAGTAAACATATCTTATCCGACCCCACCCCCTGAGTATTCTAACATCCATGACCTTGCCTGATATTAATCCTGAGCTTTCTAATTTACCAATTAAAATACATGTAAAATGTATGTACATATGTTTTCTATTTTCTTGTCTATAAAGTAAACAGCAAGCATGTCAAAAGACTTCATGTATAGGGTGGGAATAGCACATACATAGAATATATACATCCGATTTGTTGAGATATTGTAAAGCACACTCCGGACATGTAGAAAAATGAAAGCTTTAGCTTAAGAGTGTTGTCATTAAATGAAAAATATGAAGAAAAAAACATTTGTAACTATTGGGTTTTTTTTGGAAGTTTTGTCAGCAGCAGCTTAAATAAAGAGGCTAGAACAACAACTACATAGATATGAGCTGCTGAATTTGCACCATGAACAACAAAATACTACATCTTTCTCAAGTGTTATATTGACAGTGAAATTAAGCAGAAATAAAATCGATTGACATCCTGAATTGTAACTGTTGTCTAGATTTTTTATCCATCCTGGATCCACTTCTGGTTATAACTAGAAATAACATTGTTAGACCTGTATTGTACTGTACTGCACTTTATAGTTTTAATTACTGTACAGGTTTGGGTATTACATATTTTAAATTACTCATTTAAGCTCACTGATTATTCTACTTTGTATCAAGGCTAATAAGGGGAAAATAATCAAAGACAATTAACAGTCCAGTGTCTTGGTTATAGCTCTGTCTACATTGGAACATTACAATTGTTCCTCTAATCAACCACAGGGACATGTCTTGTCTTATATTAAAAAATAGCTAGAAATACCTATATAAATTAACATATAGCTATTTCTGGCTACAAAATGTATTTATTTTTAAATATAGGACTAGACATGCCCCTGTGAATCAAGTTTACATGTTCACCATTGGTGTTGAAGTGATGCAATTTTATGTTTATCATTACATGATCATTACATGATGATTTTTCTCAAAGACTGAGAAAGCACATCTGTACAGATATGTATAAAAACTGGATTTTCTAGGAAGATTTAAAAAAAAATTAAAATTGGTTCAAAACACATCAATTTCTAATTCCACATACAGGACACATACGCTATTCAATAATGGTTGGGCTACACTTTCTGAAGTGAAAGCAGCAGCAATTCATTTGGACATTCACATAAAAGTATGGTTGAAAGGAAGCAATGGAAATAATTGGCATGTATTCAATGTCATGCTTTGATCCTTCAACTACATGGGGCCATATACCTACAGTTGAACTGCTGTTTAGAAAACTCTCATTTTAGGTATATACAGAAATATATGTCTGGTATATAAACACATTATATGCAATAAATCATTCATATGTCTCTGGTAATGATCACACATACTGTACTATGCAAAACCAAAGGCGACAACAATTCCAAATGGTCAACCCCAAACAGGAAAAAAAAATGATGGGTTTTGAAAGTCAGCACAAAGCAATGGAGATAACCAATTCACAAAAAATCCTTTGCATGCTGATATTGACCATACATAATGCAAAAGCATTTCACAAGTTTCTGAGAAATAGCATCTTCAGAAAAGTCTTTCTGGTTTCCGGTTATTATTACTTTCTCGTTATTAAACGGCGAAACGTTTATCACTGTATTTTTATGTTATACATTGGCATACTAGCTAGCTTCGCTCTTTTCAGGCATTGCCTGTTTCATATTATAAGTACACTGTACTTGTTTCTGAATCCGATCATTTTCATTTATGTTGCTGTACTACATGTATCGAATCACAAATAAAATACAATTTAAACTAAATACAGTTGATGTATTTATATTGTTTATCCTACTGGAAAATGAAGAAAGTGAATGATGCCATCAAATTTAAGCATTAATGTATTTTTTTTTAGTTTCATTGGGGTATGAAAACAAAACTTAACATGTAAACTGTAGGAATCCGTGGATTCTTACAAAAGTTTGCAAACATACTTTTTTCATTTAAGCATTGATGTCATTTTTTTAAGTTTCATCGGGGTATGATCGCGTAGCGGATTCTTACAGAAGTTTGCAAACAAAATTTGTTTCATATCCCGATGAAACTAAAAAATAATTGACATCAACGCTTATACATGTAATTAATTTTTGAAAACGATTTTCTAATTTAAAACATGTTTTATGTACAATTTTACTGGTTTTAAATGGGATTCTTTTTCTCAAATCAATACGCAACGTCAATTGTCGTATTGTGACACCACATTTTTCGCGCCATTCTCGGAATTTCTTTCATAGAAGAATGAAAAGAATTTTTCAGATTTGAGTATTTACCATGGAAACAAAGAAAAATTAATGATAACCCTATGAAGCTAAATAGTAATTAAGATCAACGCTTATAATCAATTTTTGAAATTGATTTTCATAATTAAAACGTGTTTTATGTACAATTGAACTGATCTGGTAAGGGATTATTTTTCTCAAATCAATACTCAATGTCATGGCCGTATTGTGACGTCATTGATTTCGCGCCATTTTCGGATTCTTTTCATAGAGGTATGAAAAAAAAATCAACCAATCAGAAAGCTGCATTCTGCGTACAAACACTGGACAATTAATTATAATATGATGATATGATAAAATCGTATACTAATGGTATACTAGAACTATGAACCCATCTAATATGTTAAAAATAGCAATTCATATACATGGCGTATTGGCGTTACGTAATCACCACAATAGAAAAACAAAGCACATATCAATTTGAACGTGAGCCATTGTTTAATGTCAAAACTTACAAACACTGCTTAAATTACAGCTTGTATCGCGTAATATTCAAGATTCAAGATAGCGTCATGCTATTTTTTCTTTTTGTTTCAATTACTCATATAAATATACATCTCCTAGACCAGACAATTTTTTTTTATGGGAAAATATCTTAAATCCTCCACATTTCTAGGAGAAAACAATTACATGTATTTAAATACAATGAAGTTGTAAACAAAACATTTAATTAGGCATTATTATCAAATAAAAGTAATTAATTAATTATACAAAATTTAATTAGGCATTGTAATCAAATAAAAGTAGTTAATTAATTATACAGAACATTTAATTAGGCATTGTAATCAAATAAAAATAATTAATTATTATAGAAAACATTTACTTAGGCATTGTTATCAAACAAAATTAATTTATTATTATACAAAACATTTAATTAGGCATTGTAATCAAATAAAATTAATTGATTAATTATACAAAACATTTTATTAGGCATTGTTATCAAATAAAATTAATTAATTATTATACAAAACATTTAATTAGGCATTGTAATCAAATAAAATTAATTGATTAATTTATCATGGAAACGAGTATGCCGAGTAAGGGAAGCCTTTACATGTCTTGTAATGTTTAGGGCATTTATACATTGCGTTCACAACAGAAACATCCCCCTCACTCATGGCTGTAACTCGACCCATCTTTTCGAGATATTCCTCCCTGTTGGCAGCTACTGGCTCAATCGTATAATTTCCATTGTTACTAAACGCCTGTCAAAAAAATACGAGAGGGATTGTAACTCACTGCGGAAAACTTATCAATGTCAAAGAATTGGCATATTTGTGTTTTAAAAAATCTAATTTCCAAACCTTCCAATTTAATTAAAACAAGGTGTTAGTATACATTCTATGCTTTTTTCATTGTAAAATTTTGACGGACTTAATCATTTGCCTCCCCGGATTTCAACACTCTCAGAAGGACGGAACAACTGTATGGTACTGGTATATATGCACTGTTCTACATAAACTGTGTTGACTACTAACTTATTATATAATTCACATTCAATTTGCTTGTTTTAAATAAGTCTTAAATAACTGAAGTAATAATTTTCGATGGTAATCTTTTCAACTTACAGTTGTAAAAGTTTTCGACATGTACCTTTTCAAAGTACCGTAATAATGTACCTTTTCAAAGTATTGTAGTAATGTACATTTTCAAAGTACTGTAGTAATGTACATTTTCAAAGTACCGTAATAACGTACATTGTCAAAGTACTGTAGTAATGTACATTTTCAAAGTATTGTAATGTACATTTTCAAAGTATTGTAGTTATGTACATTTAAATTTTCAAAGTACCGTAATAATGTACATTTTCAAAGTATTGTAGTAATGTACCTTTTCAAAGTACCGTAATAATGTACATTTTCAAAGTACTGTAGTAATATTTTCCGACGTTCACAAAGTAGATATAACAACATTTTTACAGTTTTTTTTTCACTCATGTCTTCCCTACGTCAACATTATATGTGTCATAGTGACATAAACTGTTGCTATGGTGACGCATTATATTCATATTGTTACCATGGAGACATTGTTCAGACTGTTGTTAAAATGACGTTTTACACTCACATTGTTACTATGGGGACAGTTGTTCAGACTTTTGTTAAAGTGATGACGTTTTACACTCACATTGTTACTATGGGGACAGTTGTTCAGACTTTTGTTAAAGTGATGACGTTTTACACTCACATTGTTACTATGGGGACAGTTGTTCAGACTTTTGCTAAAGTGACATATTGCCACAGGCATCTGTTTCTGGTTAGTATATAAAAAATATAGCCCCTTCTCCTACTATACAGAAGAAGTAGGGACTAACATTTTTTTTCTTTTTATGCTAATCATAAGCAGACGCCTGTGGTGTTACATACACATGGTTGCTATGGAGACAGTTACTTAGACTGTTGCTATAGTGACGTAAAATACTCACATGGTTGCTATGGGGACAGTTGTTTAGACTGTTGCTATAGTGACGTATCATACTCACATGGTTGCTATGGAGACAGTTGTTTAGACTGTTGCTATAGTGACGTATCATACTCACATGGTTGCTTTGGAGACAGTTGTTTAGACTGTTGCTATGGTGATAGACGTACTATATACTTACTCTACTGCTGTAGTGCATTATGCTTAGATAATCGTACATGAGTCCTCGTGAATTAATTGTGTCGTTTCCGATTTTATCGAAGTTATGTCTTGAAGTTTCGTTGACATTGTCAATGTTGATGGTGACGTATTTATCTCGGTCAGGGCGTGACTGTTCATGATGAATTCCCAGTGCGTGTAACAGTTCATGGATGACGACACGTTTCTGTAATAAGGACCACATATAGCATCAACGCATTCATGGTGTATCTTAGTGTATTAATGTTGTATATTCAGTGTATTGATGGTGTATCGTCAGTGTATTGACGGTGTATCATCAGTGTATTGATGGTGTATCGTCAGTGTATTGATGGTGTATCGTCAGTGTATTGATGGTGTATCATCGGTGTATTGATGGAGTATAACCAGTGTATTGATGGTGTATCATCAGTGTATTGATAGTGTATCGTCAGTGTATTGATGGTGTATCGTCAGTGTATTGATGGTGTATAATCAGTGTATTGATGGTGTATCATCAGTGTATTGATGGTGTATTGTCAGTGCATTGATGGTGTATCGTCAGTGCATTGATGGTGTATCATCAGTGAATTGATTGTGTATCGTCAGTGTATTGATGGTGTATAACCAGTGTATTGATGGTGTATCGTCAGTGTATCGATGGTGTATAACCAGTGTATTGATTGTGTATCGTCAGTGTATTGATGGTGTATCATCAGTGTATTGATGGTGCATCGTCAGTGTATTGATGGTGTATAACCAGTGTATTGATGGTGTATCATCAGTGTATTGATGGTGTATAACCAGTGTATTGATGGTGTATCGTCAGTGTATTGATGGTGTATCATCAGTGTATTGATGGTGTATCGTCAGTGTATTGATGGTGTATCGTCAGTGTATTGATGGTGTATCGTCAGTTTATTGATGGTGTATCGTCAGTGTATTGATGGTGTATCGTCAGTGTATTGATGGTGTATCATCAGTGAATTGATTGTGTATCATCAGTGTATTGATGGTGTATAACCAGTGTATTGATGGTGTATCATCAGTGTATTGATGGTGTATCGTCAGTGAATTGATTGTGTATCGTCAGTGTATTGATGGTGTTTAACCAGTGTATTGATGGTGTATCGTCAGTGTATTGACGGTGTATCGTTAGTGTATTGATGGAGTATAACCAGTGTATTGATGGTGTATCGTCAGTGTATTGATGGTGTATCGTCAGTGAATTGATTGTGTATCGTCAGTGTATTGATGGTGTATAACCAGTGTATTGATGGTGTATCGTCAGTGTATCGATGGTGTATCGTCAGTGTATTGATGGTGTATCATCAGTGTATTGATGGTGTATAGTTAGTGTATTGATGGTGTATCGTCAGTTTATTGATGGTGTATCGTCAGTGTATTGATGGTGTATCGTCAGTGTATTGATGGTGTATCGTCAGTGTATTGACGGTGTATCGTCAGTGTATTGATGGTGTATCGTCAGTGTATTGATGGTGTATCATCAGTGTATTGATGGTGTATCATCAGTGTATTGATGGTGTATCGTCAGGTGTATTGATGGTGTATAACCAGTGTATTGATGGTGTATCGTTAGTGTATTGATGGTGTATCGTCAGTGTATTGATGGTGTATCGTCAGTGTATTGACGGTGTATCATCAGTGTATTGATGGTGTATCGTCAGTGTATTGATGGTGTATCATCAGTGTATTGACGGTGTATCGTCAGTGTATTGACGGTGTATCGCCAGTGTATTGACGGTGTATCATCAGTGTATTGATGGTGTATCATCAGTGAATTGATGGTATATCATCAGTGAATTGATGGTGTATCATCAGTGTATTGATGGTGTATCATCAGTGAATTGATGGTGTATCGTCAGTGTATTGACGGTGTATCGTCAGTGTATTGACGGTGTATCGTCAGTGTATTGATGGTGTATCATCAATGTATTGATGGTGTATCATAAGTGTATTGACGGTGTATCGTCAGTGTATTGATGGTGTATCATCAGTGTATTGATGGTGTATCGTCAGTGTATTGATGGTGTATCGTCAGTGTATTGATGGTGTATCATCAGTGTATGGATGGTGTATCATCAGTGAATTGATGGTGTATCATCAGTGTATTGATGGTGTATCGTCAGTGCATTGATGGTGTATCATCAGTGAATTGATTGTGTATCGTCAGTGTATTGATGGTGTATAACCAGTGTATTGATGGTGTATCGTCAGTGTATCGATGGTGTATAACCAGTGTATTGATTGTGTATCGTCAGTGTATTGATGGTGTATCATCAGTGTATTGATGGTGCATCGTCAGTGTATTGATGGTGTATAACCAGTGTATTGATGGTGTATCATCAGTGTATTGATGGTGTATAACCAGTGTATTGATGGTGTATCGTCAGTGTATTGATGGTGTATCATCAGTGTATTGATGGTGTATCGTCAGTGTATTGATGGTGTATCGTCAGTGTATTGATGGTGTATCGTCAGTGTATTGATGGTGTATCGTCAGTGTATTGATGGTGTATCGTCAGTGTATTGATGGTGTATCGTCAGTGTATTGACGGTGTATCGTCAGTGTATTGACGGTGTATCGTCAGTGTATTGATGGTGTATCATCAGTGAATTGATTGTGTATCATCAGTGTATTGATGGTGTATAACCAGTGTATTGATGGTGTATCATCAGTGTATTGATGGTGTATCGTCAGTGAATTGATTGTGTATCGTCAGTGTATTGATGGTGTTTAACCAGTGTATTGATGGTGTATCGTCAGTGTATTGACGGTGTATCGTTAGTGTATTGATGGAGTATAACCAGTGTATTGATGGTGTATCGTCAGTGTATTGATGGTGTATCGTCAGTGAATTGATGGTGTATCGTCAGTGTATTGATGGTGTATAACCAGTGTATTGATGGTGTATCGTCAGTGTATCGATGGTGTATCGTCAGTGTATTGATGGTGTATCATCAGTGTATTGATGGTGTATAGTTAGTGTATTGATGGTGTATCGTCAGTGTATTGATGGTGTATCGTCAGTGTATTGATGGTGTATCGTCAGTGTATTGATGGTGTATCGTCAGTGTATTGACGGTGTATCGTCAGTGTATTGATGGTGTATCGTCAGTGTATTGATGGTGTATCATCAGTGTATTGATGGTGTATCATCAGTGTATTGATGGTGTATCGTCTGTGTATTGATGGTGTATAACCAGTGTATTGATGGTGTATCGTTAGTGTATTGATGGTGTATCGTCAGTGTATTGATGGTGTATCGTCAGTGTATTGACGGTGTATCATCAGTGTATAGATGGTGTATCGTCAGTGTATTGATGGTGTATCATCAGTGTATGGATGGTGTATCGTCAGTGTATTGACGGTGTATCGCCAGTGTATTGACGGTGTATCATCAGTGTATTGATGGTGTATCATCAGTGAATTGATGGTATATCATCAGTGAATTGATGGTGTATCATCAGTGTATTGATGGTGTATCATCAGTGAATTGATGGTGTATCGTCAGTGTATTGACGGTGTATCGTCAGTGTATTGACGGTGTATCGTCAGTGTATTGATGGTGTATCATCAATGTATTGATGGTGTATCATAAGTGTATTGACGGTGTATCGTCAGTGTATTGATGGTGTATCATCAGTGTATTGATGGTGTATCGTCAGTGTATTGATGGTGTATCGTCAGTGTATTGATGGTGTATCATCAGTGTATGGATGGTGTATCATCAGTGAATTGATGGTGTATCATCAGTGTATTGATGGTGTATCGTCAGTGAATTGATGGTGTATCGTCAGTGTATTGATGGTGTATCATCAGTGTATGGATGGTGTATCGTCAGTGTATTGACGGTGTATCGTCAGTGTATTGACGGTGTATCGTCAGTGTATTGACGGTGTATCGTCAGTGTATTGATGGTGTATCATCAATGTATTGATGGTGTATCATAAGTGTATTGACGGTGTATCGTCAGTGTATTGATGGTGTATCATCAGTGTATTGATGGTGTATCATCAGTGAATTGATGGTGTATCATCAGTGTATTGATGGTGTATCATCAGTGAATTGATGGTGTATCGTCAGTGTATTGACGGTGTATCGTCAGTGTATTGACGGTGTATCGTCAGTGTATTGATGGTGTATCATCAGTGTATTGATGGTGTATCATCAGTGTATGGATGGTGTATCATCAGTGTATTGATGGTGTATCATCAGTGTATTGACGGTGTATCGTCGGTGTATTGATGGTGTATCATCAGTGTATTGACGGTGTATCATCAGTGTATTGATGGTGTATCATCAGTGTATTGACGGTGTATCAGTCAGTGTATTGATGGTGTATCGTCAGTGTATTGATGGTGTATCATCAGTGTATGGATGGTGTATCATCAGTGAATTGATGGTGTATCGTCAGTGTATTGATGGTCTAACTACATAATGGGAGTGTTATACAGAAATACCTACAGTTCTACACAGTGGATGGAGGAAAAGATCTTGGGAAAATGATCCATTCTGATTCCGAAGTCGTAAACCTACATATGATGCACATCTAGAAAAAACAACAACAATATTATATACTTAAAAATATATATTTATATATATTATTGATATTTAAAAAATAAAATTGTATAACTGTATGATATTGAAATCAATAAAACATCGATATCAAAATAGTAAAATTGTACGATATTGAAATAAACAGAACATTATCGATATTGGAATAGTAAAATTTACGAAATTGAAATGATTACAACATTATCGATACTAAAACAGTAAAATTTACGAAATTGAAATGATTACAACATTATCTATATCAAAACAGTAAATTTGTACGATATTGAAATAACAAAACATTATCGATATTAGAATAGAAAACTTGTGTGACATTGAAATAAATACATCCTTGAAATCCGGTTAAATTTATTTCCACGAGTAACGATATGTCCAGGATTTCGGAAGTAATAGCTAATTTTAGTCAGACAGATCCCTGATATTTACATTGTACAGGCGTACGGATAAAATATGCTTGTAGTATTACAATACGACTGGCATGCGTAGATTTTATCGGAACTAACTGAGGGAACAGCTCTAGTAAATAGGCGACTTTCATATCAAGCAGATATTCTTCCTTTCCATAAAATAAACAAGAAATATCTTTTAAAAAGATAAACGGCATAGTTTTTATACTGGTGGTTATAATGTAAAACTGCTGGTGAAATAAATTAACGAACTAATGCGTTTCAAGACAGATAACAGAATTATATTATATCAGATTTAATCATTTTTGGTGATAATAAGACTGCATTTGAATCAGGAATATAATCTTATTAATGTCATTTGAAAATATACATCCACTTATTTAGCTTGCATTCAATCTTAAGTTTGTTTCGTTTTTAACTGCATTTTTGCATTTTGCATTTACCGCTACATTGACCAATCACATACTTCATCTTGACCAGTAACGCCACCTGTCGCGTCACATCCGGGGCCAAAGGAATTTTATACGGCTCTGCCGAAAAAAGTAGAATTGTTGTATTATGATGGATGTTTTGGAGTAATATATGTTGAAGACTGGCGGAGATCGGTTTATTCAGCCTAATACTGTATGTAGACAACGGATATGTTGGTAAATAATTAAATAAACACAGCTCTACAATGGCCTCTGGTACTGATGCACACTGTACATCTCCCAATATAAGGCCAAAAATTAAAACTCCACTCCGATCACCTAAAATCATTCGAATGCAGTAAGAACACTAGATTCCACGTTATATTTACCCCGTTGAATTGACAAATCGCAGATGGGGAATATGATGATGGCGAGCCTGGTATTTTCTGATTGGTTTAAAACAGATACAGGTTTTGTTCGATATCTCGTTCATGGCCTCAGCGATTTTCTCTTTGTCCGTTTTAGCTGAAAATGATATATAAATATATATAGATAGATAGGGTCTAGTAAGTAATAACGACGGTTTAAATGTTTTTGTTTTTTGTTTTTCTACGTGGTATGTACATTTCGTCTCGCAAATCTCGGTCCAAACAGCGGGTAGCAGTGACAATATCGAGAAGCAAATGAGCCTGAAGTTGGTTCCGAGTTCCGAGTTCCGTTTAAGATAAACGGAACTAGGAACCAGTTCCAAGTTCCGTTTAAGAAAAACTGATTATGTATTAGCTTTATTGGTTTTGGTCCCAGTTCCGAGTTCCGTTTAAGAAAAATGGAACTTCAAAGTATTAGCTTTACGGGTTTTGTTCCCAGTTCCGAGTTCCGTTTAAGAAAAACGGAACTGCAATGTATTAGCTTTACGAGTTTTGGTCCCAGTTCCGAGTTCCGTTTAAGAAAAAACAGAATTACTATGTATAAGCTTTACGGGTTTTGGTCCCAGTTCCGAGTTCAGTTTAAGATAAACGTAACTAGGAACCAGTTCCGAGTTCCGTTTAAGAAAAACGGAACTACTATGTAAAAGATTTACGGGTTTTGGTCCCTGTTCCGAGTTCCGTTTTAGAAAATATTGCATGCAATGTAACTTCTGGGGAAAAGGATAACAACACGACTGGTGTTGTTAAATTACGAGACATTGTTGTGTTGTAACCTCCAAGAGAGAATGTTACAACGCAGTTTTCGTTCATGGTACATTTCTTTTTTTTACCCTTTCGTAAATTACAAGTAGCTTGTTAAAGCAGCTTTCTAGATATCGCGAAATGTGGGTCCATGGAGGGAGATATGAGTTTTTATTTGTAGTTAATGTATCTATATGTGTGAAGTTAAAGTACACAAACAAAGCAATAACTGCAAAGTATATTTCATACACCATTTTGTTTTTCAATATGGCTTCTACTGTTGAGGTGAAATGTCTATATGACGACTGGGAAAAAATCTTTAATTGGTATTACTGAAGTTTTATTCAATACAAATAAAAAAAATACAATTTCATTGAATAATATTGAACAGTTCTTTCATTGGCACCTGGAAACATAGAAATACGCGGGGTAGCAGGAAACTTCTAAGGAGCTGTTGCCAAAGGCCTTCCTTGTTATTCGCTGTCAATGATTAGACTAAATGATTAGATTAAATCTGCAATTTGTGATATCACTAATTCGAATATATGGTATCATTAAATGATTTAACGATATCATGAATTCTAATTTATGATATCATTTAATGAATAAATTATATCAACAATTCGTATTGATATCACTTTATTCCTTGAATTAATGATATCAATAATGGAATTATTCATATAAATAAATCGAATAAATGATAACCATTAATTTTGTCTCCCCCGTAAGTTTCGGAGAGACATATTGCTTTGTTCCCGCGAGGAGGGGATGCTTGGGATTGCATTTGAGTTTTGTAAGTCAGAGCTCACATGATCTGCTATTGAAAATATTAAATTTATTCATACGTTTGTTTCCGTGCGATAACTTGTATTCTTGTTAACAAATCGTCTCCATTTTTTTTTTTTTTTTTTTTTTGTATTTATTTTATTTTTCAAGTTTTTCCGCATAGTAAAATACAAAAATATAACCCATATACGTTTATCTTAAACGGATCTCGGAACTGGGATCAAAACCCGTAAATCTTCTACATACCTACATTACTTTAAACGGAACTCGGAATTGGTTAAACGGAACTCGGAACTGGGACCAAGTCCAGTAAAGTTTACACATAGTAGTTCGTTTTACTTAAACGGAACTCGGAAATAGTTTCTAGTTTCATTTATTTTAAACGGAACTGGGAGCAAAGACCAAGTCCCGTAAAGTTTATACCTAACTGATAAGTGTCCCTACACTCATTGACATCTCATTTCTTTTCATATTCGGGTCTTGTAATGAGATAAAGTACGTAGGATATTTTCTTTAGTGAATTTGGAAACTTATTCCTAGTTCCGTTTATCTTAAACGGAACTCGGAACTGGGACCAAAACCAATAAAGCTAATACATAGTATTTCAGTTTTACTTAAACGGAACTCGGAACTGGGACCAAAACCAATAAAGCTAATACATAGTATTTCAGTTTTACTTAAACGGAACTCGGAACTCGGAACTCGGAACCAACTTCAGGCTCCCGTGGCAAATCCCATGTTAAAATTAGTTCGTTTTAACGAAATTGAATAAATATTTAAATAATATAAATGTAATTGTGTAGAAGGGTATAATTTAGGCATTAAAAACCAAACAGAAATGTGGTCGAAAGATCCTATTAGCGTAACGAAATATATACAAATATGTAGATAGTCCGGGGCCTTAGGGACATCCGTGTGCATTTTTTGAAGAAAGAAAGAGACTATGTGCAATCTAATATATATGTGATGGCATTGAAGAAAAAGTATGCCTTGCCTCCTAAACCCGCGACTGGGGTTTTTTATGACGTCATCAACATTTGGTGGTTAAGTTTCATACATAATTTTTCGTTAACTCGTATAAATCGGTCGATTCAGAAGATTTTTTTTATAATTTTATCTTTTATTATACAATATATGCTTTAGGGAAACATGATATTAACTTTGGTGGTGCTAAAAGAGAATAAACATGATGAAATCACTTAAAAAAGGGAAAATATGTCATATTTTTTTGCTAAGAATTGGTTTCGTTTATGTGAAAAAACCTTAAAGACAAAAATAATTATATATTTCTTGCCTACATTTTGTTATTTTTATATACAGCAATTATAAAGAAGGACATTTAATACATAAATGGCGAGTAAATATCATCTTAACTTAATAAATATTGAAAAAGATTTGCCCTACTCCCAAAATAATCCAATTTTGAATATTTAACAAAAATACATATTTTTTGTCCATCAGCTGGGATGTTAACATTTTATCCTATATGATCTAAGAGTT
This sequence comes from Pecten maximus, assembly GCF_902652985.1. Taxonomy (NCBI): domain Eukaryota; kingdom Metazoa; phylum Mollusca; class Bivalvia; order Pectinida; family Pectinidae; genus Pecten; species Pecten maximus. The sequence goes on along the minus strand of NC_047032.1, from coordinate 3,549,245 downwards.
GTCAAGTGGGTAAACTATAGCGGTAAGATAGATATGTATATATCACTACTTTTCATAGCTATAACATAACGTTAGCATCATCAGTAGACACCAAAGGGTTTGTATCACTCAACAGTCCAGTTATATACATGAACATCGTCTGTAAAAATGGAGAAAATACTGGTCTGTGAGGAGAAACTACATTTTTTACACGAGGGACAAATCGTCAACACGTTTAACTAAATACCGATTTCGTGGCTTGGGTTTTTATGATCACCGTGCAGGCCGAATGAATCACCTGGTATCGGTAGGAAGCAAGATGGCGGCTGGATGGTGGTTCCCAAGACGAGAACTGTTCTATTGAAGGATCTACTGCAGGAATTCGCGTGTTTAAAAAAAACTAATCCCTTTGGGTCATCATCTCGAGATATGCTCATCCTCGTCCACGTGCGCGTTTTAACCAAGCAGTAACTTATGATATGTGTAGATAAGACACATGAGGTCTAAGCGGGATAACTTGAAAAACCCTTTCTACGATGGATGGGGATTTGTTGATATTTTTGCATCGCAGAATTAAACCAACGTTTCATCATTGATCAGTGCCTTTAATTCCGTTTCCGGATCAGTTTTCATGATGTTCAAATGGACCTTCTAGCGGGAAATGTCCGATACGTAGTCTAATCAGCCCTTCATTCCTTGTGCTCATTTCTCGGGAGCAATTTAGATCTGAAGAATGTGACATACTTACGTATACTTATATGTCTGTCTGCTACGTTTGATTACATAGGCCGCGATTTGACATTCCGCTAACTACTTTCGGCGGGCGTGTGAATTGCTTCAACGCTGTACAGTGGTGACAACTGTCCGCTATGCAGTGGAGAGTGACGTCATTTCCGGCTCTTTGTCCGTAGTTGGTGAAACGTTGACTGACCTTTTTGTTTGTTTGTTTGTTTTTGTTAAACGTCCTATTTACAGCCAGGGTCATCTAAGGACGTGCCAGATTTTGGAGGTGGAGGAAAGCCGGAGTACCCGGAGAAAAACCAAAAAAGTGCTATACACACTAGGAAAGGTCCAAATACACGTAGACTGTAACAAATTCTCAGGTCCCTATGATACACACTAGGGAAGGTCCAAATACACGTAGACTGTAACGAATTCTCAGGTCCCTGTGATACACATTAGGGAAGATCCAAATACACGTGGACTGTAACAAATTCTCAAGTCCCTGTGATACACACTAGGGAAGATCCAAATACATGTAGACTGTAACAAATTCTCAAGTCCCTGTGATACACACTAGGGAAGGTCCAAATACATGTAGACTGTAACAAATTCTCAAGTCCCTGTGATACACACTAGGGAAGGTCCAAATACATGTAGACTGTAACAAATTCTCAAGTCCCTGTGATACACACTAGGGAAGGTCCAAATACATGTAGACTGTAACAAATTCTCAAGTCCCTGTGATACACACTAGGGAAGGTCCAAATACATGAAGACTGTAACTAATTCTCAAGTCCCTGTGATAGACACTAGGGAAGGTCCAAATACATGTAGACTGTAACAAATTCTCAAGTCCCTGTGATACACACTAGGGAAGGTCCAAATACATGTAGACTGTAACAAATTCTCAGGTCCCTGTGATACACACTAGGGAAGGTCCAAATACATGTAGACTGTAACAAATTATCAGGTCCCTGTGATACACACTAGGGAAGGTCCAAATACATGTAGATTGTAACAAATTCTCAGGTCCCTGTGATACACACCAGGGAAGGTCTAAATACACATAGACTGTAACAAATTCTCAGGTCCCTGTGATACACACTAGGGAAGGTCCAAATACACGTAGACTGTAACAAATTCTCAGGTCCCTGTGATACACACTAGGGAAGGTCCAAATACATGTAGACTGTAAATAATTCTCAAGTCCCTGTGATACACACTAGGGAAGGTCCAAATACATGTAGACTGTAACTAATTCTCAGGTCCCTGTGATACACACTAGGGAAGGTCCAAATACGTGTAGACTGTAACTAATTCTCAGGTCCCTGTGATACATACTAGGGAAGGTCCAAATACATGTAGACTGTAACTAATTCTCAGGTCCCTGTGATACATACTAGGGAAGGTCCAAATACATGTAGACTGTAACTAATTCTCATACTGTCATACATACCTGGTCATACACACCTGGTCATAAACACCAGTAATACACACCTGGTCATACATACCTGGTCATACACACCTGTCATACATACCTGTCATACACACCTGTCATACACACCTGTCATACATACCTGTCATACACACCTGGTCATACACACCTGGTCATACACACCTGTCATACACACCTGTCATACACACCTGGTCATACATACCTGTCATACACACCTGTCATACATACCTGTCATACATACCTGGTCAAACACACCTGTCATACATACCTGTCATACATACCTGGTCATACATACCTGTCATACATACCTGTCATACATACCTGGTCATACACACCTGGTCATACACACCTGGTCATACACACCTGGTCATACACACCTGGTCATACACACCTGGTCATACACACCTGGTCATACACACCTGTCATACACACCTGTCATACACACCTGTCATACATACCTGGTCAAACACACCTGTCATACATACCTGTCATACATACCTGGTCATACACACCTGGTCATACACACCTGGTCATACACACCTGTCATACATACCTGTCATACACACCTGTCATACACACCTGTCATACATACCTGGTCATACATACCTGGTCATACACACCTGGTCATAAACACCAGTAATACACACCTGTCATACAATGTACATACCTGTCATACATACCTGTCATACACACCTGTCATACACACCTGTCATACACACCTGTCATACACACCTGTCATACATACCTGGTCATACACACCTGTCATACATACCTGTCATACATACCTGGTCATACACACCTGGTCATAAACACCAGTAATACACACCTGTCATACAATGTACATACCTGTCATACATACCTGTCATACACACCTGTCATACACACCTGTCATACACACCTGTCATACACACCTGTCATACATACCTGTCATACACACCTGTCATACACACCTGTCATACACACCTGGCCATACATACCTGGTCATACATACCTGTACACCTGTCATACACACCTGTCGTACACACCTGTCATATATACCTGTCATACACACCTGTCATACACACCTGTCATATATACCTGTCATAGATACCTGTCATACACACCTGGTCATACATACCTGTCATACACACCTGTTATACACACCTGTCATACACACCTGTCATACATACCTGTCATACACACCTGTCATACACACCTGTCATACACACCTGTCATACACACCTGTCATACATACCTGTCATACACACCTGGTCATACATACATGTCATACACACCTGTCATATACACCTGTCATACATACCTGTCTTATACACCTGGTCATACACACCTGTCATACACACCTGGTCATACATACCTGTCATACATACCTGTCATACACACCTGTCATACATACCTGTCATACACACCTGTCATACACACCTGGTCATACACACCTGGTCATACACACCTGGTCATACACACCTGTCATACACACCTGGTCATACATACCTGTCATACACACCTGGTCATACACACCTGTCATACACACCTGTCATACATACCTGGTCATACACACCTGTCATACACACCTGTCATACACACCTGGTCATACACACCTGTCATACACACCTGTCATACATACCTGTCATACATACCTGGTCATACACACCTGGTCATACACACCTGGTCATACACACCTGTCATACACACCTGTCATACATACATGTCATACACACCTGGTCATACATACCTGTCATACACACCTGATCATACACACCTGGTCATACATAACTGTTCATACATAACTGGTCATACACACCTGTCATACATACCTGTCATACACACCTGGTCGTACACACCTGTCATACATACCTGTCATACACACCTGTCATACACACCTGGTCTTACACACCTGGTCATACACACCTGGTCATACATACCTGATCATACACACCTGTCATACACACCTGTCATACACACCTGTCATACATACCTGTCATACACACCTGTCATACACACCTGTCATACACACCTGTCATACACACCTGTCATACATACCTGTCATACACACCTGTCATACATACATGTCATACACACCTGTCATATACACCTGTCATACATACCTGTCTTATACACCTGGTCATACACACCTGTCATACACACCTGGTCATACAAACCTGTCATACATACCTGTCATACACACCTGTCATACATACCTGTCATACACACCTGTCATACACACCTGGTCATACACACCTGGTCATACACACCTGGTCATACACACCTGTCATACACACCTGGTCATACATACCTGTCATACACACCTGGTCATACACACCTGTCATACACACCTGTCATACATACCTGGTCATACACACCTGTCATACACACCTGTCATACACACCTGGTCATACACACCTGTCATACACACCTGTCATACATACCTGTCATACATACCTGGTCATACACACCTGGTCATACACACCTGGTCATACACACCTGTCATACACACCTGTCATACATACCTGTCATACACACCTGTCATACATACATGTCATACATACCTGTCATCCATACCTGTCATACACACCTGTCCATACACACCTGGTCATACACACCTGTCATACACACCTGTCATACATACCTGTCATACACACCTGTCATACACACCTGTCATACACACCTGTCATACACACCTGTCATACATACCTGTCATACACACCTGTCATACATACCTGTCATACACACCTGTCATACACACCTGTCATACATACCTGTCATACACACCTGGTCATACACACCTGGTCATACATAACTGTTCATACATAACTGGTCATACACACCTGTCATACATACCTGTCATACACACCTGGTCGTACACACCTGTCATACATACCTGTCATACACACCTGTCATACACACCTGGTCTTACACACCTGGTCATACACACCTGGTCATACATACCTGATCATACACACCTGTTATACACACCTGTCATACACACCTGTCATACACACCTGTCATACATACCTGTCATACACACCTGGTCATACACACCTGTCATACATACCTGTCATACATACCTGTCATACATACCTGTCATACACACCAGGTCGTACACACCTGTCATACACACCTGTCATACACACCTGGTCATACATACCTGTCATACACACCTGTCATACACACCTGGTCATATACACCTGGTCATACATACCTGTCATACACACCTGTCATACACACCTGGTCTTACACACCTGGTCATACACACCTGTCATACACACCTGGTCTTACACACCTGTCATACACACCTGTCATACACACCTGTCATACACACCTGGTCATACACACCTGTCATACACACCTGGTCTTACACACCTGGTCATACACACCTGGTCATACACACCTGTCATACACACCTGTCATACACACCTGTCATACACACCTGGTCATACACACCTGTCATACACACCTGTCATACATACCTAATTCTCAAGTCCCTGTGGCTGACTCTGGTAATAGAAACATAGCTACTTTTATGACACAAGGGTGGAAAATAAGTCCAACCCATCCTAGAAATCGGTTTTATCCTGCATGGAGATACAGGATAAATTCTAACAAACAATTCGATTGGATATATTCTGTTTTAGTAAAGTTCAAAAATTTTCTATCTTGAACAAATTTTATTTATATTCCATACAAAACTCCGAAACTCGTTTCAAAGTTTCAAACATTGCTAGAGGTTCATCTGAATATGTGATATACGTACAGAATATAGCCGAATCTATCCGGACGGGAACGACTCCATTCGGCCAGTATACATTCTCCGCCCTCAGAGCCGCTCGTTTCCTTCGAATTTTAAGTCTTCTTCTCCGTAGCAGGACTCTGAGAGCAGCGTGTCGGTTAAACTTGCTTTTGGAACGGCTGGACTGGAAACTTTGTCGTTGGATCGCTTTCTCCAGGAGCCTAGGAGTGTACCACAACGAAAAGGTCGGAAGGGAGGTAATCCATCGGTTTAAATCAAGTATATTTACTAATGGAAAAAAATCATTCCATTAAAAATGATATATTATTATTGGAAATTCAGAAAAATCTTCAATACCGAATTTGTATTTTCAAAAATGACATGTTATCGTAATACCAACTTTTATTAAGAGTATAATTTATCATCAGTGAAACAGAAACAATCTATGTTACATATCATGCTTTGTAACTCTTCGTTCCATCAAATTTTCAGGTTTGTACATTAACTAGTAAGCATTTCACCACTTCAGGTGAACAACTTACGCATTTTGCTGTAGTTCCTGAAACTCGTGAATCGGCATTAAGATGTCAATATCGTGTTTGACTATACCAGTTATGGCTGCTTCCGGGAACATGAAGAGGCCCTGTGACTCTGAAATATACATCGCCACAAGGGTTCACACGACAAAAGGTTTTGAAACGGGTACCGCTATCAATATCAAGGCAAATATCTCCGTTACACAAGGATCCCCTTCAGCTAATTTCTTCACAGTGTCATGTTCAAATTTCAGGCACGTGTTACAAATCTAGCTTTAATTTTTCATGATTAGTGGTTCGTTTAACTGAATAAAATATCCACTGTCAAAAAAAAACTTTCCTGAACATTCAGTATTGGTAGAAGATATTCCAATAAAATAATTAAATACAATACGATCCCTACCACCTGGTCATACACACCTGTCATACACACCTGTCATAAACACTTGTCATACATACCTGTCATACACACCTGTCATACATACCTGTCATACACTCCTGTCATACATACATGTCATACATACCTGTCATCCACACCTGTCATACACACCTGTCCATACACACCTGGTCATACACACCTGTCATACACACCGGTCATACATACCTGTCATACACACCTGTCATACACACCTGTCATACATACCTGTCATACACACCTGTCATACATACCTGTCATACACACCTGTCATACATACATGTCATACACACCTGTCATACATACATGTCATACATACCTGTCATCCATACCTGTCATACACACCTGTCCATACACACCTGGTTATACACACCTGTCAAACACACCTGTCATACATACCTGTCATACACACCTGTCATACACACCTGTCATACATACCTGTCATACACACCTGTCATACACACCTGGTCATAAACACCTGGTCATAAACACCTGGTCATAAACACCTGTCATACACTACTGTCATACACACCTGTCATACACACCTGTCATACATACCTGTCATACATACCTGTCATACACACCTGTCATACATACCTGTCATACACTACCTGTCATACACACCTGTCATACATACCTGGTCATACACACCTGTCATAAATACCTGTCATACACACCTGTCATACATACCTGTCATACATACCTGTCATACACACCTGTCATACACACCTGTCATACATACCTGTCATACACACCTGGTCATACATACCTGTCATACACACCTGTCATACATACCTGTCATACACACCTGTCATACATACCTGTCATACACACCTGGTCATACACCTGTCATACACACCTGTCATACATACCTGTCATACACACCTGTCATACATACCTGTCATACATACCTGTCATACACACCTGTCATACACACCTGTCATACACATACCTGGTCATACACACCTTCATACACATACCTGTCATACATACCTGTCATACACACCTGTCATACATACCTGTCATACAATGTACATACCTGTCATACATACCTGTCTTACACACCTGTTATACACACCTGTCATACATACCTGGTCATACACACCTGGTCATACACACCTGTCATACATACCTGTCATACACACCTGGTCATACACACCTGTCATACACACCTGTCATACACACCTGTCATACATACCTGTCATACACACCTGTCATACATACCTGTCATACACACCTGTCATACATACCTGTCATACACACCTGTCACACATACCTGTCATACATACCTGTCATACACACATGTCACACATACCTGTCATACATACCTGTCATACACACCTGTCATACATACCTGGTCATACACACCTGTCATACATACCTGGTCATACATACCTGGTCATACACACCTGTCATACACACCTGTCATACATACCTGTCATACACACCTGTCATACAATGTACATACCTGTCATACATACTTGTCATACACACCTGGTCATACATACCTCTCATACACACCTGTCATACATACCTGGTCATACACAACTGGTCTCATACACACCTGTCATACAATGTACATACCTGTCATACATACCTGGTCATACACACCTGTCATACATAACTGTCACACACACCTGTCATACATACCTGTAATACACGGCTGTCATACATACCTGTCCATACACACCTGGTCATACACACCTGTCATACACACCTGTCATACATACCTGTCATACAATGTACATACCTGTCATACATACCTGTCATACACACCTGTCATACATACCTGTCATACACACCTGTCATACACACCTGTCATACACACCTGTCATACATACCTGTAATACACGGCTGTCATACATACATGTCCATACACACCTGGTCATACACACCTGTCATACACACCTGTCATACACACCTGTCATACACACCTGTCATACATACCTGTCATACACACCTGTCATACACACCTGTCAAACATACCTGTCATACACACCTGTCATACACACCTGTCATACATACCTGTCATACACACCTGTCATACATACCTGTCATACATACCTGTCATATACACCTGTCATAGATACCTGGTCATATACACCTGGTCATAAACACCTGTCATACACACCTGTCATACAATGTACATACCTGTCATACATACCTGTCATACACACCTGTCATACACACCTGTCATACACACCTGGCATACACACCTGGTCATACACACCTGGTCATACACACCTGTCATACACACCTGTCATACACACCTGTCATACACACCTGTCATACATACCTGGCATACACACCTGGTCATACACACCTGTCATACACACCTGGTCATACACACCTGTCATACATACCTGGTCATACATACCTGTCATACATACCTGGTCATACATACCTGTCATACATACCTGTCATACATACCTGTCATACATACCTGTCATACATACCTGTCATACACACCTGGTCATACATACCTGTCATACACACCTGTCATACACACCTGTCATACACTACTGTCTTACACACCTGTCATACACACCTGTCATACACACCTGTCATACATACCTGGTCATACATACTTGGTCATACACACCTGTCATACACACCTGTCATACAATGTACATACCTGTCATACATACCTGGTCATACACACCTGTCATACATACCTGTCATACACACCTGTCATAAATACCTGTCATACACACCTGTCATACATACCTGTAATACACGGCTGTCATACATACCTGTCCATACACACCTGGTCATACACACCTGTCATACACACCTGTCATACACACCTGTCATACATACCTGTCATACACACCTGTCATACACACCTGTCATGCACACCTGTCATAGATACCTGGTCATATACACCTGGTCATAAACACCTGTCATACACACCTGTCATACAATGTACATACCTGTCATACATACCTGTCATACACACCTGTCATACACACCTGTCATACACACCTGTCATACACACCTGTCATACACACCTGTCATACATACCTGTCATATACACCTGGTCATACATACCTGTCATACATACCTGGTCATACACACCTGGTCTTACATACCTGGTCATACACACCTGTGATACATACCTGTCATACATACCTGGTCATACATACCTGGTCATACACACCTGTCATACATACCTGGTCATATATACCTGTCATACATACCTGGTCATACACACCTGTCATACATACCTGGTCATACACACCTGGTCTTACATACCTGGTCATACACACCTGTCATACACACCTGTCATACATACCTGGTCATACATACCTGTCATACACACCTGGTCATACACACCTGGTCATACACACCTGGTCATACACACCTGGTCATACATACCTGGTCATACATACCTGGTCATACACACCTGTCATACATACCTGTCATACACACCTGTCATACACACCTGGTCATACATACCTGGTCATACACACCTGGTCATACACACCTGTCTTACATACCTGGTCATACATACCTGGTCATACATACCTGTCATACACACCTGTCATACACACCTGTCATACACACCTGGTCATACATACCTGGTCATACACACCTGGTCATACACACCTGTCTTACATACCTGGTCATACACACCTGTCATACACACCTGATCATACACACCGGATCATACACACCTGGTCATACATACCTGTCATACACACCTGGTCATACATACCTGTCATGCACACCTGGTCATACACACCTGTCATACACACCTGTCATACATACCTGTCATACACACCTGTCATACACACCGGATCATACACACCTGTCATACACACCTGTCATACATACCTGTCATACACACCTGTCACACATACCTGTCATACACATCTGGTCATACATACCTGTCATACACACCTGGTCATACATACCTGTCATACACACCTGTCATACACACCTGGTTCTGATATTGTTAGCAGATTTTCAATGGGTTCCTCCTGAGTTCCCAGATTGACAGGCGTGTTACTGGGAGACACTCTGTTTTTTAGGTGCTGAAAATACTGTTTTAGAAAATAGGCAGTGATTATCAACAATATTTAAATTTGTGTAATTTCCCCCAGCAATAGACTTTACCGGTGAAAATAGCATTTTATAGTCACTCTCCCATGAGACACGATGGCTATTAAACCAAAGTTGTCTTTTGAAGAAATTGCAAACAATACAATGCAGAATCAGTTAAAACATCCTATGTTTAACTCTAGTGCCTTTCTTAATATAATGATTTGGCTAGTGCTGAAAAATATTTCGTTATAATATCATCTAATCCTTACAGCCATACAATCGTTATATCAAGATTTAAAATGCTACGTTAGAGTGAATGATGTATTGACAGCGGGGTTCAACGTTGATCGCGGTTTGAAACAGGGATGTTTGACGTCGCCCGCCATTTTCTCTATGTACATAAACGATCTTATAACTGAGCTACGAGATTCCAACCTCGGGATACATTTGGACGGGACAGACATTACTTCATTACTATATGCGGATGATATCGCGCTTATAGCGTCTGACCCCGATAAGCTTCAGAAGCTACTCGACATTGTAACAGATTGGTGTTATAAATGGAGGTTAAATATTAACCGGGAAAAAACTAATGTGGTTCACTTCCGGCCCAGATCATTTCCTGTGACAGATTCTACATTCCATTGTGGCGGTACCGAGTTAGAAATCGTAAAGGAATACAAATACCTAGGACTCTGGTTCGACGAGCATTTAGACATGAAACTCGCCATACGGGAGCTTTCTAAATCGGCCGGAAGAGCGTTAGGAGCACTAACTTCCAAATGTATTGCTTCCGGTGGGAAGTCGTATATAGTATTTACCAAGCTATACGAGACTATTGTTGAACCAATACTGTTTTACTGTTCAGCCATATGGGGACAGACTGAACATAGGCTAATAAATAATATTCAGAACCGAGCTATGGGGATTTATTTAGGTGTGTCCAGAAATACTTCTAACGCGGGTAAAATCGGGGATATGGGTTGGATATCGTGTCTAGCCAAACAGCGGATAGAGGTTTTTAGACTGTGCTGTAGACTGAAATCAGTGGATTGTGATAGACTTTCGTATAAAGTCCATAAGTGGTCAGAGAGGAAGGGAAAGTCCTGGGATGCTAACGCAAATAAACTAGCAAAACATTACCAAGTCGACCAAATCATCACGAGGGCTACCGGAGCTACGAAAGCGGTCATGCGCGATATTTCTAAAAAAGTTTTTAAGTTAGATGAACAGTCATGGTTTACAAGGGTCTGGACAGATAGTGGGCAACAAAATGGTAATAAGCTGAGAACTTATAGATTGTTTAAGAAAGATTTAATACCTGAAACTTATGTAACCAGTATTATGCCTAGATCACACAGGAGCGTCTTAGCTAAACTACGATGTGGAAGTTTGCCACTATGTATAGAGACTGGTCGCTATTTTAAACCTGCAATACAATTATGTGATAGACTGTGTACATATTGTAAATCTAAATCTGTTGAATCTGAAATTCATTTTTTATGCGAGTGTGATTATTATAATGAATTCCGGGAACCTCTTTTTATAAAGGCTAATGACATCTCATCAGATTTTTTAGATATGTGTTCGAAAGATAAATTTATATTTTTAATGAATGAGGCATCTCTGCAGTGTTTTATAGCTAGAGCAGTGTTTTTATGTATGAGAAAACGTCGTTCTGTTAATCATGATTGATTTGTGTTAATGTTGTATATTAATTTATGTGTCTCGTAAGCCAAATACTGGCTGGGCATTTTATAAATCATGCATTGTTTTAGTTAAAACTATTATGTATGTATTTTAAAATGTGTGACACGCTAATAAAATATTTATTATTATTATTATTATTATTTCTATTTGTTCGTATTATATATGATATAATAGAAAACGTCTCTTTGGGTATATATCTAGATAGGTATGTTGTGCATTTGGTTTGATTTATTTTGTTTAACGTCCTATAACAGCCAGGGTCATTTAAGGACGTGCCAGGTTTTGGAGGTGGAGGAAAGCCGGAGTACCCGGTGAAAAACCACCGACCTACAGTCAGTACCTGGCAACTGCCCCACGTAGGTTTCGAACTCGCAACCCAGAGGTGGAGGGCTAGTGATAAAGTGTCGGAACACCTGAACCACTCGGCCACCGCGGCCCCTTGTTGTGTAAACCTCATCTCCATCGATATTTACTACATCAGTACAGGTATATCATCCAACATCATAATTAGAATCAGACTAGACTAACTGATCGCCTACCTCTAACCATTGGATTATCTTGCGGATATATTGATTAACGTACTGTGTAATCTGCGTGGACATCTAGATTTCAGACGGTATCTCAGGACATCACAGTCACGAGATTATCTCGTGGACATCAAAATCACGAGATTATCTCGTGGACATAAAGTCACCAGATTATCTGAGACATCAAGTCACCAGATTATCTCGTGGACATCAAAATCACGAGATTATCTCGTGGACATCAAAATCACGAGATTGTCTCTTCAATATCAAACTTACAGATCATCTTCCGAGATTGACACCAGATAATAGAAATACTTACATTTGTCAATACGTCCAGATATCGCGTGCCGGTCATTTGAACCAATCTGTCAATCAATGAAGACGTTGTTCCTGTTTGGGTTGAACAGCTACCGGCCAACAGTAGTATAGCTATCCCGATATGGGACATGGCCCAGAAGACCCCGCCGTTTTGACTAGACATTTTCTCTATTGAATACCGTCATCAAATTACTGATTCTTCTACAACCACGAACTACAGATACTGATCTCAAAGTAAGAATTAAACCATGTAATTATAGCTCAAGCATCGTTATGGATGAGCTTTTACGAACACATTTGTCAGTACGTCAAATGAATTATGTAAATTGGTATCCATGTATCAAATCGTATAAGTATTTCTATTCCATATAGTTGTCATTAAAGGGAGGAATTGTCGATCAGCTTAACATGAATAAGTTGATTTAACGGGATACGTTGAGACCTCGAATGAAGGTGCACTAATTTGACTTTGACATTATAACCGTCAATGAAACTACCAGGTAATAATGGTGACATTGTCATCAATGTCCCGCGAGGTAATTAATGCTGTCATTATCAATTGTCTCCAACATCTATACGTCATCCAGGTGTGTTGTAAGCTCTGACTCAAATCTTCAGAATTTGTCACTAGAATTGACAAAAATCCGGAATTAGTAAACACAAGTCATCTCAGGATCAGTAAAATAGAAAATAATCCGAAATTAGTAGAACACAAGTTATCTGGAGCGAGTCACTAAAATAAACAAGAAATATCTTTTAAACAGATAAACGGCATAGTTTTAATGCTGGTGGTTATAATTTAAAACTGCGGGTGAAATAAATCAACGAACTAATGCGTTTCAGCACGGATAACAGAATTATATCGGTTTGAATCATATTTGGTGATAATAAGACTGCTTTTGAATCAGGAATCTAATTTTACTAATGTGTCATTTGAAAAGATGCATCCACTTATTCAGCTTGCATTCTTAACTTTGTTTCGTTTTTAACTGCATATCTGCATTTTGCATCTACCGCTACATTGACCAATCACATACTTCATTTTGACCAGTAACGCCACCTGTCGCGTCATATCCGGGACCAAAAGAATATTATACGGCTATGCCGAAAATAAAATAAAAAATATCCGGAATTAATATGAAATAATTAAACATGGTCGCTGCTTTTCTCTATATATATATACATCCCTCACATACATTTTAATTTTGCGTAGCCTGTATAAAAGATCAATTAGCAGGTCATACTTAAACAGAATACATATTTAAAGAGTGGTATGCAAAAACATTATTATTTACAGCAAAATTATACACCAAACTAAATAAAGGTGATCCGTTTCATTAATTAAGTGTCAGCGATTCCTTGTAGACTACTATATCATCTACAATCGGAGAACCGTCGGCACTTTCCGTAAATGAGAAAATTCTCGTTTACGGAAAGTGCAGAAAGTTCCCGATTGTATCAGCTATCGTCCGTGCCTCATTTGATCTCTTCTACACATATTTCCGCTAATATATTCCTCTTCATTGTTATGACTGGTGAAGTAATACGCTATTTATAGATGTAGCATTTTACTTCAAACAATTATATCCTGTATTTTATAAATGTATCACAAATAAGACATTTTATATACTGCATTGCTGTAAACTATTATTTTTGATCAATAAACTTTTTCTAGCAAGATCAATATTCTTTCCAAAACCATACTGAGAATATTGCATACATGCAGGCTAATAATTCTAACTCCATATCGGTGAAATGGGGTCAAAAAATTTTCAATTACTTCACCTCGCACACAGAAATAAACGATGTCCGACTGAGGTAATGATATCAACACTAAATTTTTGACCAGATCATCAGCCAGGGAAATTGCGATAATGGCAACAACTCCTTGAATATCAAACGGACTGGGACATGAAGCATGGTCGGCAGGGGAAGCAAGGATGTTACTATCGAGAAATGGAAAATTAATAGTTGCGACATTGAGATCGTCCAGCTTAATAAATACGACGTAGTTGTAAGTTGTCCCTGCTGGTTACGTTATAAGTAAAGATCGAGGTAAGCGGCTGATGTTGAAGGGTCTGTAGTGTCGTTGTTACGTTGTAAGTAAAGATCGAGGTAAGCGGCTGATGTTGAAGGGTCTGTAGTGTCCTTGTTACGTTGTAAGTAAAGATCGAGGTAAGCGGCTGATGTTGAAGGGTCTGTAGTGTCCTTGTTACGTTGTAAGTAAAGATCGAGGTAAGCGGCTGATGTTGAAGAGCCTGTAGTGTCCTTGTTACGTTGTAAGTAAAGATCGAGGTAAGCGGCTGATGTTGAAGAGCCTGTAGTGTCCTTGTTACGTTGTAAGTAAAGATCGAGGTAAGCGTCTGATGTTGAAGAGTCTGTAGTGTCCTTGATTTAAATCTTTACGGGGTTTATCCAATCGACATGGTAAATGAAGTTTTCGTTATTTCAAGATAACATATAATATACTATATCGGAACCATCTAGGTAAAAAAAATGTTTTCTTTAACGCAATCCACTGTAATTTGTCTTATTTGATCGTGAATTATGAAAAAATGGCTTGATATTTTATTTGTGAAACAAACACAAACATACATATCCCTAGCTATTTATTGTTTACTTATGTATGTATAATTTAAATAATGACTGGGTTAAATCTATTTCTCCACAAGATTTGTCTGTATGTATGCAGTCTAAAGTACTGCAGCTGAATATATTCTTTTAATGTGTAGTAAGGGTGGAATGCATTTTATTTGTATTATATCAATCCATGCTTGATAAATACTGAACACGTTCATATTATGACTTGTAAAATGCATACGAGCTGTGTTTCTCGATTAATATAACTTTAAGATAGTACAATCTCCCTCGTTTATTTATTTATTATAGAACACATTCTGAAAAGTAATATATATATATATATATTATATTATAAAATAAATAAATAAATAATAAACTAATAAACAAATAAATAAATAAATAAAATAAAAGTAATAAAAAAAATAGAAATTAAAAATAAGTTACTGTGAACGTCTGACAAAGTATTTTTTCTCCGAATATTATAAATCTATAACATTGATGCACTCGTCCAGTAACACAGATTTCAAGCTTGATTTTGAATAAAAATTCTCGTTCTATCGATAAGTTTTAATTCTTTCTTGAATAATGACACAATGTGTCAACTTTTATACCTGCCGTTATGATGACTCCTTAATTATTATATTTATTTATTTACCTATTTATTTATTTTTATTTGTGTATTATTATCTTTTTTTTCGTTTCAATACCTTCTTACTTTTCGTAAAAAAAATACAATTTGGTTTCAAAATTACTAATAAAAAGATATGTCGATATGGAAATCGTCTCTGAACGCACGGAAGTCATTTATGATAACATTTTATCAAATATTAAGTTTGTCTAATTGATAATTGCTAACATAGTTGTAATTCCTCTAGATCCAAGCCATGGCACACTTATTATCTAGTCCGGTATAGGTGTTGGGGAACTCTTATTATAGATCAGTATATATTATCTTATCTCGTCCTGTATAAATGTTGGGGAACTCTTATTATAGATCAGTATATATTATCTTATCTCGTCCTGTATAAATGTTGGGGAACTCTTATTATAGATCAGTGTATATTATCTTATCTCGTCCTGTATAAATGTTGGGGAACTCTTATTATAGATCAGTGTATATTATCTTATCTCGTCCTGTATAAATGTTGGGGAACTCTTATTATAGATCAGTATATATTATCTTATCTCGTCCTGTATAAATGTTGGGGAACTCTTATTATAGATCAGTATATATTATCTTATCTCGTCCTGTATAAATGTTGGGGAACTCTTATTATAGATCAGTATATATTATCTTATCTCGTCCTGTATAAATGTTGGGGAACTCTTATTATAGATCAGTATATATTATCTTATCTCGTCCTGTATAAATGTTGGGGAACTCTTATTATAGATCAGTATATATTATCTTATCTCGTCCTGTATAAATGTTGGGGAACTCTTATTATAGATCAGTATATATTATCTTATCTCGTCCTGTATAAATGTTGGGGAACTCTTATTATAGATCAGTATATATTATCTTATCTCGTCCTGTATAAATGTTGGGGAACTCTTATTATAGATCAGTATATATTATCTTATCTCGTCCTGTATAAATGTTGGGGAACTCTTATTATAGATCAGTATATATTATCTTATCTCGTCCTGTATAAATGTTGGGGAACTCTTATTATAGATCAGTATATATTATCTTATCTCGTCCTGTATAAATGTTGGGGAACTCTTATTATAGATCAGTATATATTATCTTATCTCGTCCTGTATAAATGTTGGGGAACTCTTATTATAGATCAGTATATATTATCTTATCTCGTCCTGTATAAATGTTGGGGAACTCTTATTATTGATCAGTATATGTTATCTTATCTCGTCCTGTATAAATGTTGGGGAACTCTTATTATAGATCAGGATATATTATCTTATCTCGTCCTGTATAAATGTTGGGAAGTCTTACCATAATTAGTATATATTACCTTGTATTATCTCGTCCTGTATCAATGTTGGGGAAGTCTTACTATAATTAGTATATATTATCTTGTATTATCTCGTCCTGTATCAATGTTGGGGAAGTCTTTACTATAATTAGTATATATTATCTTGTAGTATCTCGTCCTGTATAAATGTTGGGAAGTCTTACTATAATGAGTATATATTATCTTGTAGTATCTCGTCCTGTATAAATGTTGGGAAGTCTTACTATAATTAGTATATATTATCTTGTAGTATCTCGTCCTGTATAAATGTTGGGAAGTCTTACTATAATGAGTATATATTATCTTGTATTATCTCGTCCTGTATAAATGTTGGGGACGTCTTACTATAATTAGTATATATTATCTTGTATTATCTCGTCCTGTATAAATGTTGGGGAAGTCTTACTATAATTAGTATATATTATCTTGTATTATCTCGTCCTGTATAAATGTTGGGAGTCTTACTATAATTAGTATATATTATCTTGTATTATCTCGTCCTGTGTAAATGTTGGGGAAGTCTTACTATAATTAGTATATATTATCTTGTATTATCTGGTCCTGTATAAATGTTGGGAACTCTTATTATAGATCAGTATATATTATCTTATCTCGTCCTGTATAAATGTTGGGGAACTCTTATTATAGATTAGTATATATTATCTTATCTCGTCCTGTATAAATGTTGGGGAACTCTTATTATAGATCAGTATATATTATCTTATCTCGTCCTGTATAAATGTTGGGGAACTCTTATTATAGATCAGTATATATTATCTTATCTCGTCCTGTATAAATGTTGGGGAACTCTTATTATAGATCAGTATATATTATCTTATCTCGTCCTGTATAAATGTTGGGGAACTCTTATTATAGATTAGTATATATTATCTTATCTCGTCCTGTATAAATGTTGGGAAGTCTTACTATAATTAGTATATATTATCTTGTAGTATCTCGTCCTGTATAAATGTTGGGAAGTCTTACTATAATTAGTATATATTATCTTGTATTATCTCGTCCTGTATAAATGTTGGGAAGTCTTACTGTAATTAGTATATATTATCTTGTATTATCTCGTCCTGTATAAATGTTGGGGAACTCTTATTATATATCAGTATATATTATCTTATCTCGTCCTGTATAAATGTTGGGGAACTCTTATTATAGATCAGTATATATTATCTTATCTCGTCCTGTATAAATGTTGGGGAACTCTTATTATTGATCAGTATATGTTATCTTATCTCGTCCTGTATAAATGTTGGGGAACTCTTATTATAGATCAGGATATATTATCTTATCTCGTCCTGTATAAATGTTGGGAAGTCTTACCATAATTAGTATATATTACCTTGTATTATCTCGTCCTGTATCAATGTTGGGGAAGTCTTACTATAATTAGTATATATTATCTTGTATTATCTCGTCCTGTATCAATGTTGGGGAAGTCTTTACTATAATTAGTATATATTATCTTGTAGTATCTCGTCCTGTATAAATGTTGGGAAGTCTTACTATAATGAGTATATATTATCTTGTAGTATCTAGTCCTGTATAAATGTTGGGAAGTCTTACTATAATTAGTATATATTATCTTGTAGTATCTCGTCCTGTATAAATGTTGGGAAGTCTTACTATAATGAGTATATATTATCTTGTATTATCTCGTCCTGTATAAATGTTGGGGACGTCTTACTATAATTAGTATATATTATCTTGTATTATCTCGTCCTGTATAAATGTTGGGGACGTCTTACTATAATTAGTATATATTATCTTGTATTATCTCGTCCTGTATAAATGTTGGGGAAGTCTTACTATAATTAGTATATATTATCTTGTATTATCTCGTCCTGTATAAATGTTGGGAGTCTTACTATAATTAGTATATATTATCTTGTATTATCTCGTCCTGTGTAAATGTTGGGGAAGTCTTACTATAATTAGTATATATTATCTTGTATTATCTGGTCCTGTATAAATGTTGGGAACTCTTATTATAGATCAGTATATATT
This sequence comes from Pecten maximus, assembly GCF_902652985.1. Classification (NCBI taxonomy): domain Eukaryota; kingdom Metazoa; phylum Mollusca; class Bivalvia; order Pectinida; family Pectinidae; genus Pecten; species Pecten maximus. The sequence continues at coordinate 3,529,235 of NC_047032.1, read as the reverse complement.
ATCTTATCTCGTCCTGTATAAATGTTGGGGAACTCTTATTATAGATTAGTATATATTATCTTATCTCGTCCTGTATAAATGTTGGGGAACTCTTATTATAGATCAGTATATATTATCTTATCTCGTCCTGTATAAATGTTGGGGAACTCTTATTATAGATCAGTATATATTATCTTATCTCGTCCTGTATAAATGTTGGGGAACTCTTATTATAGATCAGTATATATTATCTTATCTCGTCCTGTATAAATGTTGGGGAACTCTTATTATAGATTAGTATATATTATCTTATCTCGTCCTGTATAAATGTTGGGAAGTCTTACTATAATTAGTATATATTATCTTGTAGTATCTCGTCCTGTATAAATGTTGGGAAGTCTTACTATAATTAGTATATATTATCTTGTATTATCTCGTCCTGTATAAATGTTGGGAAGTCTTACTGTAATTAGTATATATTATCTTGTATTATCTCGTCCTGTATAAATGTTGGGAAGTCTTACTATAATTAGTATATATTATCTTGTATTATCTCGTCCTGTATAAATGTTGGGAAGTCTTACTATATTTAGTATATATCATCTTGTATTATCTCGTCCTGTATCAATGTTGGGGAAGTCTTACTATAATTAGTATATATTATCTTGTATTATCTCGTCCTGTATAAATGTTGGGAAGTCTTACTATAATTAGTATATATTATCTTGTATTATCTCGTCCTGTATCAATGTTGGGGAAGTCTTACTATAATTAGTATATATTATCTTGTATTATCTCGTCCTGTATAAATGTTGGGGAAGTCTTACTATAATTAGTATATATTATCTTGTATTATCTCGTCCTGTATAAATGTTGGGGAAGTCTTACTATAATTAGTATATATTATCTTGTATTATCTCGTCCTGTATAAATGTTGGGGAAGTCTTACTATAATTAGTATATATTATCTTGTATTATCTCGTCCTGTATAAATGTTGGGGAACTCTTATTATAGATCAGTATATATTATCTTATCTCGTCCTGTATAAATGTTGGGGAACTCTTATTATAGATCAGTATATATTATCTTGTATTATCTCGTGCTGTATAAATGTTGGGAAGTCTTACTATAATTAGTATATATTATCTTGTATTATCTCGTCCTGTATAAATGTTGGGGAAGTCTTACTATAATTAGTACATATTATCTTGTATTATTTAATCCTACTTAAGTATTGGGGAAGTTTTACTATAATTAGTATATATTTTCTTGTATTATTCAATCCTATTTAAGTATTGGGGAAGTATTATTATAATTAGTATATATTATCTTGTATTATTTAATCCTATTTAAGTATTGGGGAAGTCTTACTATAATTAGTATATATTATCTTGTATTATTTAATCCTATTTAAGTATTGGGGAAGTCTTACTATAATTAGTATATATTATCTTGTATTATTTAATCCTATTTAAGTATTGGGGAAGTCTTACTATAATTAGTATATATTATCTTGTATTATTTAATCCTATTTAAGTATTGGGGAAGTCTTACTATAATTAGTATATATTATCTTGTATTATTTAATCCTATTTAAGTATTGGGGAAGTCTTACTATAATTAGTATATATTATCTTGTATTATTTAATCCTATTTAAGTATTGGGGAAGTCTTACTATAATTAGTATATATTATCTTGTATTATTTAATCCTATTTAAGTATTGGGGAAGTATTATTATAATTAGTATATATTATCTTGTATTATTTAATCCTATTTAAGTATTGGGGAAGTCTTACTATAATTAGTATATATTATCTTGTATTATTTAATCCTATTTAAGTATTGGGGAAGTATTATTATAATTAGTTTATATTATCTTGTGTTATCTCGTCCTGGACACAACGTTTGAAATTAATTACACATCAGGAATATTAATTTAAACGAGAAATGATCGGAATCCTTAGGGATTGCGCAGAGAGGGGAACCATACTTGTGGACATCTTAGCAACTTGGCAGAAACACTATTGTAGTCGGGTTTGGTTTAGTTTGGTTTATTTTGTTTAACGTCCTTTAACAGCCAAGATCATTTAAGGACGGCCTCCCGTGCGTGCGACATGCATGCGTGTGGTGAGTGCGTATGTGTGCTTCGGAAGGCTGTGGTTTGTTCGTGTTAAGTCTCCTTGTGATAGGCCAGAAATTTTGCCGATCTATAATGCTACCTCACTGAAGCATACTGCCGAAGACACCCAGCAGCAAATCCCACCCGGTCACATTATACTGACAACGGGCGAACCAGTCGTCCCACTCCTTAATATGCTGAGCGCTAAGCAGGAGTAGCAACTACCATTTTTAAAGACTCTGGTAGTCTCGGCTAGGGGACAGAACCCAAAGCCTTCCTCACAGCGGCGAACGCTCAACTAAAGGCCAAAAGTCGGGTCATATAATGGTAGGTAGTTATTGTGTGACTCACGGTGGTTGGTTGTTTTAATTGTCACATTTTCTTCTGTTTTGATTGAGTGGTAATCACAGATCCCAGACTACACAGCAAAACAAGCCCATAGGGGAACTATCATCTACACATCAAATTCATTTGACGAGTTATTGATTAAAAACACAACTACAGCGAATCAACAAAACAACGTTTAATCTTTTATTTTGTTGCACAAGATCATGATGCTTAATGAGCGAAACACAGGAATGAAGACAAGAAGAAAAAATAAAGGGTTGACATATTTGATCGGGGTTAGAGAAGACCTTTGGTGGAAACCAAAGGAGGTATGGCGGAGAGTTAATCATTATCTGGACTTAAGAGTAGACACATAGGGGTAGAGAGGACAGTTTGGAGTAGCTTTAGAAGATCTCGAGGTGAGGGGGTTAAATTAAGTTTAATGGAAGCACATAGGGGAAGAGAGGACAGTTTGGAGTAGCTTTAGAAGATCTCGCGGGGAGGGGGCTAAATTAAGTTTAATGGAAGACAAATAGGGGTAGAGAGGACATTTTGGAGTAGCTTTAGAAGATCTCGCGGGGAGGGGAGTCATATTTAATCTAATGGGAGACACACATAGGTTAGTGGCGACATTTTGAGGAGCTTTAGAAGATCTCGGAGAAAGATATACATTAAGTCTCATTATCTAAACACATAAGGATAATGTGGACACTTTGGAGTAGTTTTCGGAGGTCTCCTCGGGCACTTGTACATAAAGTTGATTGCCAGTTTGTCGCCCCGACTCATGGAGCGTGACCTCCCTATCTTATTGAGGTATTTGGCTCTGTTGCTTGAACCTTTAGGGACGATTGTGTAGCCGCCATTCAAGCTGAACGCCTGAAAGTAGAACATAATCAAGATAAATATTTAAGCATTGTTGTCATTTTTTTAGTTTCATCGGGGTATGAATTTGTTTTTGCAAACTGTATAAATCCGCGTAAAAATTGACATTAACGCTTATAATCAATTTTTGAAAATAATTTTCTAATTCAAAACATGTTTTATGTACAATTTTACTGGTTTTATATGGGATTATTTTTCTCAAATCAATACGCAACGTCAATTTTCTGCGTACAAACAATGGAAAATTAATTATACGTTTATAGTATATAACAATGATATCTACAACAGGATTGGAGATGGACCATGTTTGATGTGTAAACACTGGCCATAGGACCAAGCGAAAGAAGTCGTTCTAGGAGGTTCTAGGGGGATCAGAAAAAATGATATTCGAACCTCAAATGGTGCCATTAGTCGTGTTTTGGCGATGCAAATAACAGATACATCAGATTTATCTTGATAAGTCAATGTTAATACATTTACGTAAAATATTCGCGTGTCAATATTTCAACGTGTTATTATGTTCGCGTATGGATAATTTCGCGGAGATTTAACGGTCGCGAAATAAGCGAAAATTTCCACGCCGCGAACATTTCCACTTTTACAGTATCTAATGTCTTGACTTAAGTACACCTATCTAGGAAAATTATGTGCAAGCAAGCAAGAGTTGATGCAAAAGTTTAAAAGAATTGAGAATAACCGTCAAATGTTCTTTGAGTTAAGTACACCTATTTAGGAAAAGTATGTGCAAGCAAGAGTTGATGTGTTTAAATGGCTGCTACGCTCTTGACAAGAACACAGTCGTTTGGTGTATAAGCGTATGTAAAACATTTATTAGACTTTTAACCTAGACTGACAGCTGGCCATGGCATGGAAATCATAGTATAATTTGGGATAGAATCTTATAGATCAGTATGATTACATCACAAATTCTCGATCTTACCGTACTTACCCGGTTGCTATAGTGCATTATGCTGGTAAAGTCATACGGAATGCCTCTTGAGTTTATAATTGAATTGCTAAAGCGATTAAAGTTGCCTCGGTTTCTGGGGATGATATTTTGGATCTGAATGTCGACAAATCCATCTCGGTCTGGTCTGGATTGTTCGTGGAATAAACCCAGCGCGTGCAACAGTTCATGGGTAGTAATTCGTGTCTACAACATCAAATGTTAATTATATACGTTTGTTTTGAGGAGGATGCAGACTGATTTATAATACTACATGTAACAGACTCTACATCCGGGTAATAATACTACATTGTAGCAGACGCTACATCCGGGTCATCAATCCTGTATAACAGTCATTGCTTAATGGCGTCTTAATTGCATAAGAAAAACACAATTTTAGTAAAAACAAATGACATGTCCTTTTTTTTAAACCAAGATCTACAAGAATGTTGCAATTGAAGATTAGTACAGTTTACACAGATCTCTTTCAGGTCCAAATTCAAACAACACTATCCTATATTTCGCTTGTATTATGGAAAGGTTTGTAACAAGTTCGACACAAATAAGTCATGACGGAATCGATGTAGGTTGTTACAAATTGGACACAGTGTCCATCAAAGAACTCATCAAAGTTTGAGTTCGTGTCAATCTTATAAATGTATGTTAATACGAATTATATGGAAGTTATAAGGATACATAAAGAATACATAATCAGTGTCTGAGGAGATAAGCTGTGTTTTAGCGAGGGTAAAGAAAGACAAAAGTGGAGAGCCTTTGCGAGCAACTTTTGTCTTTCTCTCCCGAGCCAAAAATACAGCTTATATTTTTTTGTATTCTATTTATCATGCAACAGTCAAAAAACATAAGCAATGTACCAAATATATTCTTCTTTTGAATGTTATTCAACTTGGACGTAAGTCAGTCGATTTGACGCACGTGCGGCAAAAATATATATGGTTTGCTTCAAACATGATTTATTGTCAAAGCGTACAAAGGGATTGGACACAAGGTTTTGCAACTTATCAACGCCCTTTCCCAAAAGTTTCAATATATATGGTAGGTGTATTCCGACAATGCGGTGTCACTTACAGAATAAGACATGTTGATAACCGGTATGACGTCATCCTAATATGATTCATGATTGTTATATTACTATAATAGCATCCCTGATATACAAATATATACAAAAATATACAATATTGTACTCTGTAATCAAACATCACGTCGTCGCGTTGACGAGAAAAGAGAGCATGATTCAATATAGGGGGGTGTATGGGAATACGGGAAAGAACAATGAAATCTTCATGTAGTAGAAGTATGCTAATTCTGATTAATGATACTCACTTTTCTGCATTTCTGGCCAAGCGTGAGATCCTGAGCTAGGTAGCCATTATTCCATCGTACGGAATAACCCACGTACGATCGGCATCTATAAATACACGTATGAGTCATTATTGTGTGACGTGTCTATCTATAAATACAACACACGTATGAGTCATTATTGTGTGACGTGTCTATCTATAAATACAACACACGTGTGAGTTATTATTGTGTGACGTGTCTATCTATAAATACAACACACGTGTGAGTTATTATTGTGTGACGTGTCTATAAATATAACACACGTGTGAGTTATTATTGTGTGACGTGTATATCTATAAATACAACACACGTGTAAGTTATTACTGTGTGACGTGTCTATCTATAAATACAACACACGTGTGAGTTATTATTGTGTGACGTGTCTATCTATAAATACAACACACGTGTGAGCTATTATTGTGTGACGTGTATATCTATAAATACAACACACGTGTGAGCCATTATTGTGTGACGTGTATATAAATATAACACACGTGTGAGTTATTATTGTGTGACGTGTATATCTATAAATACAACACACGTGTAAGTTATTACTGTGTGACGTGTCTATCTATAGATACAACACACGTGTGAGTTATTATTGTGTGACGTGTCTATCTATAAATACAACACACGTGTGAGCTATTATTGTGTGACGTGTATATAAATACAACACACGTGTGAGTTATTATTGTGTGACGTGTATCTCTATAAATACAACACACCTGTGAGTTATTATTGTGTGACGTGTCTATCTATAAATACAATACACGTGTGAGTTATTATTGTGTGACGTGTATATCTATAAATACAACACACCTGTGAGTTATTATTGTGTGACGTGTCTATCTATAAATACAACACACGTGTGAGTTATTATTGTGTGACGTGTCTATCTATAAATACAACACACGTGTGAGTTATTCTTGTGTGACGTGTATATCTATAAATACAACACACGTGTGAGTTATTATTGTGTGACGTGTATATCTATAAATACAACACACGTGTGAGCCATTATTGTGTGACGTGTATATAAATACAACACACGTGTGAGTTATTATTGTGTGACGTGTATATAAATACAACACACGTGTGAGTTATTATTGTGTGACGTGTCTATCTATAAATACAACACACGTGTGAGTTATTATTGTGTGACGTGTATATAGATGAGGACGTAGGTTGATAATGAATGGCGTACTATGTTTTTAAAATTTTTGCTTTTTAAATATTTGCAATTAAGATATTGCCATCTAATTAATACAACCCATATGAATTTTCTATACACCTTCATACTTAACATAGTGTACTTTACAATTTATTCTTTGAATTTGTTTGAAGTGTTGGGCGGGACAAGCATAACATTGATACAGTCATAGATGTGCGTTTTATTGCATATCTCGAATGTTTAAAAGATTAGATTACAAATTAGTATTGTTGCAGATATCACAGCTCAATTGGCGTTTGTCTCTATAGGTTCTCACTTTCTTATTCCTAATTTCTTTTTATATTTTATCTAATTAAATTAATAACATAAATTTATTTTGTTTCTATGGAAAAACATATACTAAACAATCCATGGCCTTAACTGTAACCCTAACCTGACTCCTTACTTCTGGTGATGATTTAAGTGTGTTATCTATCCCATTGTTACTATTTATAACTCCGTGACCTCTAAGCCCTTGTTTCTATTTATAACTCCGTGACCCCAGCCCCTTGTTACTATTTATAACTCCGTGACCCCAGCCTCTGGTTACTTTTATAACTCCGTGACCTCTAAGCCCTTGTTACTCTGTATAACTCCGTGACTCCAGCTCCTTGTTACTATTCACAAATGCATGACCCTAGCCCTTTGTTACTATTTATAACTCCGTGACCCCAGCCCCTTGTTACTATTCATAAATGCATGACCCTAGCCCCTTGTTACTATTCATAACTCCGTGACACCTAAACCCTTGTTGCTATTTATAACTCCATGACCCCAGCCCCTTTTTACTATTTATAACTCTGTAACCTCCAAACCCTTGTTTCCGTATGTAAATCTGTGACCCATAACCCATTGATAATATTCATAACTCCGTGACCCCTAACTCCTTGTTACTATTTATAACTTCGCGACCCCTAACCTTTGTAACAAGTAATTACTTCGCGACCCCTAACCTATTGTAACAAATAATTACTTCGTGACCCCTAACCCCTTGTTACTAGTAATTACTCCGTGACCCCTAACCCCTTGTTACTAGTAATTACTCCGTGACCCCTAACCCCTTGTTACTAGTAATTACTTCGTGACGCCTAACCCCTTGTTACTAGTAATTACTCCGTGACCCCTAACCCCTTGTTACTAGTAATTACTCCGTGACCCCTAACCCCTTGTTACTAGTAATTACTCCGTGATCCCTAACCCCTTGTTACTAGTAATTACTCCGTGACCCCTAACCCCTTGTTACTAGTAATTACTCCGTGACCCCTAACCCCTGACTTACCCATTTCCGTTGATTATCCTTATATGCGGCTTATGTGCCATCGCTTCCGCCTTGGAAATTATATCGAAGCAGATGCACGTGTTCTCTGAAATCCTGTTCATGGATTTTGCTATTCTTCTCCTCTGCTTTCTTCCTGGACATAAATATAATAAAAAAAAAATGTATTTCATCTTCAGCAGTCTGTAACAAACATTTTTACAGTAAAAATATACCACAACATCAAATATTCAAAATTGCACAGCAGTCTTAATTTATATTATGGGAAAGTATAAAACTTTGAAACTATACTTGAAAAAGATAGTTTATTCTTAATGATTTTATGATCTTATTTTGAGTTTGACGGTGGTATAAACCTAAAAAAAAAGAGATGAATTTGATATGAACTGCGAATATTATGATAAGTTTAAAAAAATTATTCTGTTTCATGACAAGGCGTCAATAACAAGTTTCTTACGCATCAAAGAATATTAGACATATTTTCTGTCCTTGATAGTCATTTTGTATGCAAAGATTGATGACGTGTTTTGCTCTCGACGCGGTTCGCCACATAAAATGATGACGCGCCAATTTCTGAGTGGAAATGTTTTACGTGATATATTTTTTAAACTGGTACCATGCTCAAGTAATTAACGTCATGCAATGAGATATTTTTACTAGAATGCACGATTAAGATGTTAACACTGTTCTGATCACAGTCTGTTCTTTGAGTATAAACCTCATATCGGTCGCCATCTTTACTTACGGAAGTCATCGCTGTCAATCCTTATTGGAACAATGCCATCCTTCCAAAGCCGGCGCATGTCACGCCTCGCTGCGCGTTTCTTACGAGACAATGGCATCAGAGATTTTATCCAACCTAACAACGTCAGGTTATTTTGTCGCTGTCCCAAATTCTTCTGTAATGCTTCTTCAAATAAATCCAGAGTCCTTCAATGAAAAATGGTTATACCATTTAGCAAGAAAATTTGTTAATATGTTTTACACTATCAAAATCCTCACCAATATGACCTTCACCTTACTGAATATACATGTAACTGCGTGCTGGCTACAAAATAGTGTATCTTATTACATATCACGAATAACATTTTATACATAATTGTTATAAAAATTGATAATATTTACACATTTCTCTGCATCTTGGAAAATTGTTCTATCTGCATCAGAATATCTCCATCAAATTTCACAACGTCTGTGTCCCGAAGTAACTCTGGCTCGTTAAATGCTGTTCCGGGCTCTGTAATAAATATAATAAAAATCAAAGGTTATTAATCTCTGTGAACTGATGTTTCTGTATATACGATTTGTGTTTTTGAACAGTTAATACGAAATATATAAAGTGAACTAAACAATATACAATGCATATTATATATCAGTTAAAAATAAATAGTTTTATACCGTCATATCAAATCAGCAATGTCCGGAAGAATTTTAAGTTAAACGAATTTTAGTTTTACCCATTTACTTCCGGTTTTGAGCTAATATATGCAAAATCAATAGTGATCTAAATCTGTGGTTAAGATATTTTAGCTCGGTGTACTCATTAATGTCAATTTGAAGCCTTTGAAATATGCCATACAGTTAAAGATGAACGTGTGACTGGGTCAGTTACGAAGAGATGGTCTACACTGTAAGACCACATCGAGATATGCAGCAGTTTTTTAGGGCTTGTTATAATTGTCATTTATTGTGTTTGACAAAATGCCTAAAAATGTGCTTTGCTGTTGTGATATCAAATATTATCATTGTGATGGGGTTGGTATTATGCGTTTTGCTTTGTTCAAATGCTGTATCATACCATGTTTAAAGACGCAATGTTTGATGAAATTGAAATATATTTCACTCCCAAACATATTTATTGGACATCTCTTCTTTTATATTTAGAATATATATCATAGTTTATATCGAAAGTCGGATTTAGTTTGGTTTTAGTTTGTATATCGAAAGATTCTGATCAATAAATGTTAATTTCAAAAAAAGTTTCATTGATTTTTTAATGCAAATTTTAATATGACAACAATATACAACAATGTATGATATGATAAAGATACACTGTATACCACAAAATGTATGATAAAGAGAACTGTAGTCCACACAATGTATGATAAAGATACAATGTATTCTACACAATTTATGATAAAGATACACTGTATTCCACACAATATATGGTAAAGATACACTGTAGTCCACACAATGTGTGATATAAAGATACACTGTATTCCCGACAATGTATGATATAAAGATACACCGTATTCCACACAATATATGATAAAGATACACTGTATTCTACACGATTAATGATAAAGATAAACTGTACTATACACACTGGATAATATGATAAAGATACATTGTATTCCACACAATATATGATAATGATACACTGTATTCGACAAAATGTATGATAATGATACACTGTATTCTACACCATATATGATAAAGATACACTGTATTCTACACAATGTATGATAAAGATACACTGTATTCTACACAGTGTATGATAAAGATACAGCGTATTCTACATAATGTATGATAAAGATACACTATTCTATACAATGTATGATAAAGATACAGTGTATTCTACATAATGTATGATAAAGATACACTGTATTCTATACAATGTATGATAAAGATACACTGTATTCTACATAATGTATGATAAAGATACACTGTATTCTATAAAATCTATGATAATAATACACTGTAGTCCACACAATTTATGATCAAGATACACTGTATTATATACAATCTATGATAATGATACACTGTAGTCCACACAGTGTATGATAAAGATGCACTGTATTCTACACACAATGTATGATAAAGATACAGTGTATTCTACACCATATATGATAAAGATACACTGTATTCTACACACAATATATGATAAAGATACACTGTATTCTATACAATGTATGATAATGATACACTGTATTCTATACAATGTATGATAATGATACACTGTAGTCTACAAAGTGTATGATAAAGATACACTGTATTCTACACACAATGTATGATAAAGATACACTGTATTCTACACCATATATGATAAAGATACACTGTATTCTATACAATGTATGATAATGATACACTGTAGTCCACACAGTGTATGATAAAGATACACTGTATTCTACACACAATGTATGATAAAGATGCAGTGTATTCTACACAATATATGATAAAGATACACGGTATTCTATACAATGTATGATAATAATACACTGTATTCCACAATGTATGATAAAGATACACTGTATTCTACACAATGTATGATAATGATACACTGTATTCCACAATGTATGATGAAGATACACTGTATTCCACACAGTGTATGATAATGATACACTGTATTCCACAATGTATGATAAAGATACAGTGTATTCAACACAATGTATGATAATGATACACTGTAGTCTACAAAATGTATGATAAAGATACACTGTAGTCCACACAGTGTATGATAAAGATACACTGTATTCTATACAATGTATGATAAAGATACAGTGTATTCTACATAATGTATGGTAAAGATACACTGTATTCTATACAATGTATGATAAAGATACACTGTATTCTATACAATCTATGATAATAACACACTGTAGTCCACACAATTTATGATCAAGACACTGTATTATATACAATGTATGATAATGATAAACTGTAGTCCACACAATGTATGATAAAGAAACACTGTATTCTATACAATGTATGATAATGATACACTGTAGTCCACACAGTGTATGATAAAGATACACTGTATTCTACACAATATATGATAAAGATACACTGTATTCCACACAATGCATGATAAAGATACACTGTATTCCACAATTGATGATAAAGATACACTGTATTCTATACAATGTATGATAATGATACACTGTAGTCTACAAAGCGTATGATAAAGATACACTGTATTCTACACACAATGTATGATAAAGATGCAGTGTATTCTACACAATATATGATAAAGATACACTGTATTCTATACAATGTATTCCACAATGTATGATAATGATACACTGTATTCCACAATGTATGATAAATATACACTGTATTCAACACAATGTATTATAATGATACACTGTAGTCCACACAGTGTATGATAAAGATACACTGTATTCTATACAATGTATGATAATGATACACTGTAGTCCACACAGTGTATGATAAAGATACACTGTATTCTATACAATGTATGATAATGATACACTGTAGTCCACACAATGTATGATAATGATACACTGTATTCCACAATGTATGATAAATATACACTGTATTCAACACAATGTATTATAATGATACACTGTAGTCCACACAATTTATGATAAATATACACTGTATTCAACACAATGTATTATAATGATACACTGTATTCCACAATGTATGATAATGATACACTGTATTCTATACAATGTATGATAATGATACACTGTAGTCTACATAATTTATGATAAAGATACACTGTATTCTATACAATGTATGATAATGATACACTGTATTCCACACAATGTATGATATGGTAAAGATACATTGTATTCCACACAGTGTATGATAAAGATACAGTGTATTCTACACACAATGTATGATAATGATACACTGTATTCCACAAAATGTATGATAAAGATACAATGTATTCTATACAATGTATGATAAAGATACACTGTATTCCACTTACAATGTATGATAAAGATACACTGTATTCTACACAATGTATGATAATGATACACTGTATTCCACAAAATGTATGATAAAGATACAGTGTATTCCACACAGTGTATGATAATGATACACTGTAGTCCACACAGTGTATGAAAAAGATACACTGTATTCTATACAATGTATGATAAAGATACACTGTATTCAACAAAATGTATGATAAAAATACACTGTATTCCACACAATTGATGATAAAGATACACTGTATTCTATACAATGTATGATAAAGATACACTGTATTCTACACACAATGTATGATAAAGATACAGTGTATTCCACACAATTTATGATAAAGATACACTGTATTCTATACAATGTATGATAATGATACACTGTATTCTACACAATGTATGATAAAGATACACTGTAGTCCACACAGTGTATGATAAAGATACACTGTAGTCCACACAGTGTATGAAAAAGATACACTGTATTCTATACAATGTATGATAAAGATACATTGTATTCCACACAATGTATGATAATGATACACTGTATCCTACACGATTAATGATTAAGATACAATGTATTCAACAAAATGTATGATAATGATACACTGTAGTCCACACAGTGTATGATAAAGATACACTGTATTCTATACAATGTATGATAACGATACACTGTAGTCCACACAATGTATGATAAAGATACACTGTATTCTATACAATGTATGATAATGATACACTGTAGTCCACACAATGTATGATAAAGATACACTGTATTCTATACAATGTATGATAATGATACACTGTATTCCACACAATGTATGATATGGTAAAGATACATTGTATTCCACACAGTGTATGATAAAGATACAGTGTATTCTACACACAATGTATGATAATGATACACTGTATTATACACAGTGTATGATAAAGATACACTGTATTCTACACAATATATGATAAAGATACACTGTATTCCACTTACAATGTATGATAAAGATACACTGTATTCTACACAATGTATGATAATGATACACTGTATTCCACAAAGTGTATGATAAAGATACAGTGTATTCCACACAGTGTATGATAATGATACACTGTAGTCCACACAGTGTATGAAAAAGATACACTGTATTCTATACAATGTATGATAAAGATACACTGTATTCAACAAAATGTATGATAAAGATACACTGTATTCCACACACATGATGATAAAGATACACTGTATTCTATACAATGTATGATAATGATACACTGTAGTCCACACAGTGTATGATAAAGATACACTGTATTCTATACAATGTATGATAAAGATACACTGTATTCAAAAAAATGTATGATAAAGATACACTGTATTCCACACAATGTATGATAAGGATACAATGTATTCCACACAGTGTATGATAAATATACAATGTATTAAACAAAATGTATGATAAAGATAAACTGTAGTCCACACAATTTATGATAGAGATACACTGTATTCCACACAATGTCATATATGATAAAGATACACTGTATTCCACACAATGTATTATATAAAGATACACTGTATTCCACACAATTTACGATAAAGATACACTGTATTCCACACAAGATATGGTAAAGATACACTGTATTCCACACAATTGATGATATAAAGATACACTGCATTCCACACAATTTATGATATAAAGATACACTGTATTCCACACAGTGTATGATATAAAGATACACTGTTTTCCATACATTGTAGTTTATCACCATACGTACCAGCAGCATTCATTAACAGTTGATCTATCGGTTCTATTAAGTTTTCGTTGGTGGCTTTAGTCGTCAGATCCTTTACCACCTCAGTTGGGGCAGTGATAGTCTTCTGTGAATTATATAATTATAAACATTACAATATATAATATACTGACTTGTACATATTGTACAATTATCAACATTACAATATATAATATACTGACTTGTACATATTGTACAATTATCAACATTACAATATATAATATACTGACTTATACATATTGTATAATTATCAACATTACAATATATAATATACTGACATATACATATTGTACAATTATCAACATTACAATATACATATGTATAATATACTGACTTGTACATATTATATAATTATCAACATTACAATATATAGTTTATACTGACTTATACATATTATATAATTATCAACATTACAATATATAATATACTGACTTGTACATATTATATAATTATCAACATTACAAAATATAGTTTATACTGACTTATACATATTATATAATTATCAACATTACAATATATAATATACTGACTTATACATATTGTATAATTATCAACATTACAATATATAATATACTGACTTATACATATTATATAATTATCAACATTACAATATATAATATACTGACTTGTACATATTATATAATTATCAACATTACAATATATAATATACTGACTTGTACATATTATATATTTATCAACATTATGATATATGATATACTGACTTGTACATATTGTACAATTATCAACATTATGATATATGATATACTGACTTGTACATATTGTATAATTATCAACATTACAATATATAGTTTATACTGACTTATACATATTGTATAAATAACAAAATTACAATATATAGTATACTGACTTATACATATTGCATAATTATCAACATTACAATATATAATATACTGACTTATACATATTGTATAATTATTAACATTACAATATATAATATACTGACTTATACATTTGCATAATTATCAACATTACAATATATAATTTTGGTTAATACCTACACTAATTATAAATGTTATGATCAATGAGATCTCTCACTTCCGTATTTTACCATCATCAAATTCTATTTCAGACGACTTAACCCCTGATTATCCTATCTGTCCGTGACGACACCCCTCTCATTAAGTGATGACAAAATAATGTTGACCTCCGGCAAATCCAGAATGGCCATGTTGATGTTTTCGATTGACGCCCACAAATCCGTGGGTCAAATGCCAGAGGTTAGCCAATCAGATTGATTGGAGGTCAGAAGCGACCAATCAGAGTCTTCGAAAGTGGTTACACACCATGGTGTGTAATCGAAAAACAATATCAAACTGGGACGAAGTTTATTACATGACATATCAGTTGTTAACCGGGCGGAGTTATGGGATAAATTAATTCTAAAAATAACTAATATTGTTCTGTGTTCACCATCACAATCGTAAATAAGCATATATCATTTTCTGCCAACTCAATTTTATCATAAAATATAATAATTACCTACCTATTTTCAACATTCAATTTTTGTTTAATTTTATTAAGTAATTAATATTCAAGGAAAAAATCATACTTTTTCACCAAACATCATATGCTTTTAAAGTCGGGTTTCGGATATCCTCCAGAATTGTAGAATGCTGATCATGAAGTTTCTTGGTCAAACATAAATATTAAAAACAATGTTTAACTTTTCACACGTTACCCACCATCAATACCAAATTTAGACTGGCATCTTATTTTGAGCAAATTCTTTTCCAGAAATAGCGAATGGCGAATGGCGGTAATGATCAATTAAATTTGTGCTGGTTTAAGTTTACTTTCAATATACTGTAGAAAGTATTTTCTTGCTCCTGGGCGTTTATTTCTATCCGGATCCGAATTTAAGGAAGAGCTTGCTTCTTTATTTTCACTTTTCAACATACTTTGGGTCTGAAATCGAGTCATTAATCTCTAACTTTATTCTTCATGCACTCAATGATAGACACGAGAGATAAAATTTTAATTTTCTGAACAATTCAGTTTCCAAGTTTCTAACCAGTCATCGTTTATTCGGAGATTCCATGATTTATAATACTGTAAACATCACGAATTCGAAGTAAGTGACGGATGTCTGATAATCCTAGGAATTAAGTGTTTCGAGATATGAAGTGTAGTTTGAAGAGCTTGAAAAACTTTTTAAATAGTTGGTTAGTCCGTTTTCGATTCTCTGTTTTTCATGTTGATAGCCTGATATTTAGATTTAAACGAGACATGTCGGCGATTGAACTAAAGACATATGACATCCCGCCTGAACTTTTACCTGATCACTGTGTATTTTTTCCTGTATTTTAGAAAACATGGCATTAGACAAACCGCATAACGAATTTTAACTTTACCCGTTTTCATTTCATATATGTACTTACAAGAGCTGTTGTGGAGTGAGGATTCGTTTCAGTAACCTACAAAAAAGTAAAACAATTCATTCGACATCTTGATAATTCATGAAATTCTGACAAAACATAAACTTCCAGATGTAAACATTATACAAAGAAGCTGAGTAAACAGTCCGATATAAAAAAAGCCGCCGAAGAAAAAAAAACTACACCGGAGTTCACTACACAGGGGTTCATTATACAGGGGTTCATTACACAGGGGTTCACTACACAGGGGTTCACTACACAGGGGTTCATTACACAGGGGTTCATTAAACAGGGGTTCACTACACAGGGGTTCACTACAGAGGGGTTCATTACACAGGGGTTCACTACACAGGGGTTCACTACACAGGGGTTCATTACACAGGGGTTCACTACACGGGTTCACTACATAGGGGTTCATTACACAGGGGTTCATTACACAGGGATTCACTACACAGGGGTTCACTACACAGGGGTTCACTACACAGGAGTTCATTACACAGTGGTTCACTACACAGGGGCTCATTACACAGGGGTTCACTACACAGGGGTTCATTACACAGGAGTTCACTACACAGGGGTTCACTACACAGGGGTTCATTACACAGGGGTTCACTACACAGGGGTTCACTACACAGGGGTTTACTACACAGGGGTTCATTACACAGGGGTTCATTACACAGGGGTTCATTACACAGGAGTTCACTACACAGGGGTTCACTACACAGGAGTTCACTACACAGGAGTTCACTACACAGGGGTTCATTACACAGGGGTTCGTTACACAGGGGTTCATTACACAGGAGTTCACTACACAGGGGTTCATAACACAGGAGTTCACTACACAGGGGTTCATTACACAGGGGTTCACTACACAGGAGTTCACTACACAGGGGTTCAAAACACAGGGGCTCATTACACAGGGGTTCACTACACAGGGGTTCATTACACAGGAGTTCACTACACAGGGGTTCATTACACAGGGGTTCACTACACAGGAGTTCATTACACAGGGGCTCATTACACAGGGGTTCACTACACAGGGGTTCATTACACAGGAGTTCACTACACAGGGGTTCACTACACAGGGGTTCACTACACAGGGGTTCACTACACAGGGGTTTATTACACAGGGGTTCACTACACATGGGTTTATTACACAGGAGTTCACTACACAGGAGTTCATTACACAGGAGTTCACTACACAGGAGTTTATTACACAGGAGTTCACTACACAGGAGTTCACTACACAGGAGTTCACTACACAGGGGTTCATTACACAGGGGCTCATTACACATGTGTGCATTACACAGGTGTGCATTATACAGGGCTTCATTACACAGGGGTTCACTACACCGGGGTTCATTATACAGGGGTTTATTACACAGGGGTTCATTACACAGGGGTTCATTTCATAGGGGTTCACTACACAGGGGTTTATTACACAGGGGTTCATTACACAGGGGTTCACTACACGGGGGTTCACTACACAGGGGTTCATTACACAGGGGTTCATTACACAGGTGTGCATTATACAGGGCTTCATTACACAGGGGTTCACTACACAGGGGTTCATTATACAGGGGTTTATTACACAGGGGTTCATTACACAGGGGTTCATTTCATAGGGGTTCACTACACAGGGGTTTATTACACAGGGGTACACTACACAGGGGTTCATTACAAAGGGGGGGGGGGGGTCATTACACAGGGGTTTACTACACAGGAGTTCATTAAACAGGGTTCATTACACAGGGGTTCACTACACAGGGGTCCATTACACAGGGTTTCATTACACAGGGGTTCATTACACAGGAGTTCACTACACAGGGGTTCATTATACAGGGGTTCATTACACAGGGGTTCACTACACAGGGGTCTATTACACAGGGGTTCATTACACAGGGGTTCATTACACAGGGGTTCATTACACAGGGGCTCATTACACAGGTGTGCATTATACAGGGCTTCATTACACAGGGGTTCACTACACAGGGGTTCATTATACAGGGGTTTATTACACAGGGGTTCATTACACAGGGGTTCATTTCATAGGGGTTCACTACACAGGGGTTTATTACACAGGGGTTCACTACACAGGGGTTCATTACAAAGGGGGGGGGGGGGTCATTACACAGGGGTTTATTACACAGGAGTTCATTAAACAGGGGTTCATTACACAGGGGTTCACTACACAGGGGTCCATTACACAGGGTTTCATTACACAGGGGTTAATTACACAGGAGTTCACTACACATGGGTTCATTATACGGGGGTTCATTACACAGGGGTTCACTACATAGGGGTCTATTACACAGTGGTTCATTACACAGGGGTTCATTACACAGGAGTTCACTACATATGGTTTCATTACACAGGGGTTCACTACACAGGGGTTCATTACACAGGAGTTCATTACACAGGGGTTCATTACACAGGGTTTCATTACACAGGGGTTCACTACACAGGGGTTCACTACACAGGGGTTCATTAAACAGGGGTTCACTACACAGGGGTCCATTACACAGGAGTTCACATACAGGGGTTCATTACACAGGGGTTCACTACACGGGGGTTCACTACACAGGGGTTCATTACATAGGGGTTCACTACACAGGGGTCCATTACACAGGGGCTCATTACACAGGGGCTCATTACACAGGGGCTCATTACACAGGGCTTCATTACACAAGGGTTCACTACACAGGGGTTCATTATACAGGGGTTTATTACACAGGGGTTCATTACACAGGGGTTCATTTCATAGGGGTTCACTACACAGGGGTTTATTACACAGGGGTTCATTACACAGGGGTTCACTACACAGGGGTTCATTACAAAGGGGGGGTCATTACACAGGGGTTTATTACACAAGGGTTCATTACACAGGGGTTCATTACACAGGGGTTCACTACACAGAGGCTCACTACACGGGTTCATTACACGGGGGTTCACTACACAGGGGTTCACTACACGGGGGTTCACTACACAGGGTTCACTACACAGGGGTTCATTATACAGGGGTTCATTACACAGGGGTTCATTACACAGGAGTTCACTATACAGTGGTTCATTACACAGGGGTTCATTACACAGGGGTTCACTACACAGTGGTTCACTACACAGGAGTTCACTACACAGGAGTTCACTACATAGGGGTTCATTGCACAGGGGCTCATTACACAGGGGTTTATTACACAGGGGTTCATTACACAGGGGTTCACTACACAGGGGTTCATTACACAGGGTTTCATTACACAGAGGTTCATTACACAGGGGTTCATTACACAGGGGTTCATTACACAGGAGTTCATTACACAGGGGTTTATTACACAGGAGTTCACATACAGGGGTTCATTACACAGGGGTTCACTACACAGGGGTTCACTACACAGGGGTTCACTACACGGGGGTTCACTACACAGGGGTTCACTACACAGGGGTTCATAACACAGGAGTTCACTACACAGGGGTTCATTATACAGGGGTTCACATACAGGGGTTCATTACACAGGGGTTCACTACACAGGGGTTCATTACACAGGGGTTCACTACACAGGGGTTCATTACACAGGAGTTCACATACAGGGGTTCATTACACAGGGGTTCACTACACGGGGGTTCACTACACAGGGGTTCATTACACAGGGGTTCACTACACAGGGGTCCATTACACAGGGGCTCATTACACAGGGGCTCATTACACAGGTGTGCATTATACAGGGCTTCATTACACAAGGGTTCACTATACAGGGGTTCATTATACAGGGGTTTATTACACAGGGGTTCATTACACAGGGGTTCATTTCATAGGGGTTCACTACACAGGGGTTTATTACACAGGGGTTCATTACAAAGGGGTTCACTACACAGGGGTTCATTACAAAGGGGGGGGGGGGGTCATTACACAGGGGTTTATTACACAGGGGTTCATTACACAGGAGTTCACTACACAGGGGTTCACTACACAGAGGTTCACTACACGGGTTCATTACACGGGGGTTCACTACACAGGGGTTCACTACACGGGGGTTCACTACACAGGGTTCACTACACAGGGGTTCATTATACAGGGGTTCATTACACAGGGGTTCATTACACAGGAGTTCACTATACAGTGGTTCATTACACAGGGGTTCATTACACAGGGGTTCACTACACAGTGGTTCACTACACAGGAGTTCACTACACAGGAGTTCACTACACAGGGGTTCATTGCACAGGGGCTCATTACACAGGGGTTTATTACACAGGGGTTCATTACACAGGGGTTCACTACACAGGGGTTCATTACACAGGGTTTCATTACACAGAGGTTCATTACACAGGGGTTCATTACACAGGGGTTCATTACACAGGAGTTCATTACACAGGGGTTTATTACACAGGAGTTCACATACAGGGGTTCATTACACAGGGGTTCACTACACAGGGGTTCACTACACAGGGGTTCACTACACGGGGGTTCACTACACAGGGGTTCACTACACAGGGGTTCATAACACAGGAGTTCACTACACAGGGGTTCATTATACAGGGGTTCACATACAGGGGTTCATTACACAGGGGTTCACTACACAGGGGTTCATTACACAGGGGTTCACTACACAGGGGTTCATTACACAGGAGTTCACATACAGGGGTTCATTACACAGGGGTTCACTACACGGGGGTTCACTACACAGGGGTTCATTACACAGGGGTTCACTACACAGGGGTCCATTACACAGGGGCTCATTACACAGGGGCTCATTACACAGGTGTGCATTATACAGGGCTTCATTACACAGGGGTTCACTACACAGGGGTTCATTACACAGGGGCTCATTACACAGGTGTTTATTACACAGGTGTGCATTATACAGGGCTTCATTACACAAGGGTTCACTACACAGGGGTTCATTATACAGGGGTTTATTACACAGGGGTTCATTACACAGGGGTTCATTTCATAGGGGTTCACTACACAGGGGTTTATTACACAGGGGTTCATTACACAGGGGTTCACTACACAGGGGTTCATTATAAAGGGGGGGGGGGGGGTCATAACACAGGGGTTTATTACACAGGGGTTCATTACACAGGGGTTCATTACACAGGGGTTCACTACACAGGGGTTCATTACACAGGGGTTAATTATACACGGCTTCATTACACAGGGGTTCACTACACAGGGGTTCATTACACAGTGGTTCACTACACAGTGGTTCACTACACAGGGGTTCATTACACAGGGGTTCACTACACAGGGGTTCATTACACAGGGGTTAATTATACACGGCTGCATTACACAGGGGTTCACTACACAGGGGTTCATTACAAAGGGGTTCCCTACACAGTGGTTCACTACACAGTGGGTCATTACACAGGGGTTTATTACACAGGGGTTCATTACACAGGGGTTCATTATACAGGGGTTCACTAAACATGGGTTAATTACACAGAGGTTCATTACACAGGGGTTCATTACACAGGGGTTCATTACACAGTGGTTCACTACACAGTAGTTCACTACACAGGGGTTCATAACACAGGGATTCATTATACAGGGGTTCACTAAACATGGGTTCATTATACAGGGGTTTATTACACAGGGGTTCATTACACAGGGGTTTATTACACAGGGGTTCACTACACAGGGGTTCACTACACAGGGGTTCATTACACAGGGTTACAGAATAAACAAGACATAGATTTAATGTTGGTGGTTATAAGGTAAATCTGCTGGTGAAATAAATCAACGAACTAATGCGTTTCAGGAAGGATAAAAAAAATTAGATTAGTTTGAATCATTTTTGGTGATAATAAGACTGCATTTGAATCGGAAATATAATTTTATCAATGTTTCATTTGAAAAGATACATCCACTTATTCAGCTTAAATGCAATCTTAACTTTATTTCGTTTTAACTGCATATCTGCATTTTGCATTTTCCGCTACATTGACCAATCACATACTTCATCTTGACCAGTAACGCCACCTGTCGCGTCATATCCGGGGCCAAAAGAATATTATACGGAAATGCCGAAAAATCATAGAACAACATCAACGCAAAATCTCACCACTCAGAATTGAGAAACGGAAGACAAAACATCGACATATTTTAAAAGGACACACGACCATGTGTTCGGTTAGATTGATAGTTTTTTGAACTTCATTGAAGACACCCGCCTTGCAAATCCATATTGACCTATCATAGTTATCGAGCGAGGTTAAGGAACTAACAAATTTTTTTTTCGGCAAAGCCGTATAATATTCTTTTGGCCCCGGATATGACGCGACAGGTGGCGTTACTGGTCAAGATGAAGTATGTGATTGGTCAATGTAGCGGTCAATGCAAAATGCAGATATGCAGTTAAAAACGAAACAAAGTTAAGATTGAATGCAAGCTAAATAAGTGGATGTATCTATTCAAATGACACATCAATAACATTATATTCCAGATTCAAATACAGTCTTATTATCATAAAAATTATTAAAACTGATATAATTTTGTTATCCGTGCTGAAACGTATTAGATCGTTAATTTATTTCACCAGCAGTTTTACATTATAACCACCAGTATTAAAAATATGCCGTTTATCTTTTTTAAAGATATTTCTTGTTTTGGAGCTACGTTTCAGTACTTTAATAAGTGGTATCATTGCTGTCAAATATTGAACACAAAACATTGAGTGATTGAGATGACTTCATAACTATGACAGATGTTATGGCTGGAGGTTATTAATCTCGTGATTTCTTAGTAATTATTCATATTGTTCACGTGACTGATTCCGATTATGCAAATCGCATAAGCAAGTAAGATAGACCTTTGTTTAGTACCGACAGAGTTATCTCTCTTAAAACAGAACAATTACTTGGCAAATCACAGTATGCCCACATATTACATGTATATATATATATATTTATGTAAGGATTGCTTGTTGCGCGAAAGCACAACAAGTTAAACATATACTTACCCCAGTGTAAATACATTTCGATGCAGCTTCAAAAATTATTATAAAATAATAATGATTATAAACAATCCTTATATTTACACTTGATCACTATGACATCTTTTTCAATGAAAAAAAATCATTTTATACACATCGCTGGAACACCAGTCAGCTTAATAGAACAGCCAAATAAATCGGAAAATACCAGATAGCGCAGCCGTGGTGTCATTGACGAAAGACAGTAAAACAAAATAGTTCGGAAGGAAAACAGTGCAATCAACATGATTTACAATATTTAAGCAAACACATTGTTTTTTTATTTTTGTAAACAGACAATTCATCATTATTATATATGTCTTTGATCTTATTGCATATATTCATAATTTCATAATTTACCACTGCGCAGTTATACTTTGACAAGTGCGTAATGAGGCCGCCCGATATCAATGCGCGAGCATAATCACCGTGCGTAATTATAAAAAATTGGTGCTTGATAAACTTCATCTATTGACAATGACATCGCAAGTGTAAATATTGTTATTATATATACGTTGAGTTATATAACAATGCATTTGAAAAGTTCCATTGTAATGTATACTTACATTCATGATAACTCCTAACAGTTTCGCTTTAGATTCGTTAGATGCGTTGCTTGCAATAAAGTTTGCGATCCTGTCAAGTATCCGGTTAGTATATGGGCTGTGATTGGCGGAGTGTAAGGTAGGTGTGTATAGGAATAGCAATAGGAGGGTTAACCACAACCGAGGCGTCATTTTGATATCTGAAATAAACATGTTTAGTCATAAAATCTACTACTTTACTATCTATACAATTCTTCATTCTAGTACAGATGAACTCCACCTGGTCTATGACCTACTTTTCTATAAATAGAATTATATATTTTAGTACAGACGAACTTACCTGGTCTATGACCTACTTTTCTATAAATACAATTTTATGTTCTAAAACAGACGAACTTACCTGGTTCATGACCTACTTTCCTATAAATACAATTCTATGTTCTAGAACAGACGAACTTACCTGGTTCATGACCTACTTTTCTATAAATACAATTCTATGTTCTAAAACAGACGAACTTACCTGGTTCCTGACCTACTTTCCTATAAATACAATTCTATGTTCTAGAACAGACGAACTTACCTGGTTCATGACCTACTTTCCTGCCAATACAATTCTATGTTCTAGTACAGATTAACTTACATGGTTCATGACCTACTTTCCTACCAATGCAATTCTATGTTCTAGTACAGACGAACTTACCTGGTTCATGACCTACTTTCCTGCCAATACAATTATATGTTCTAGTACAGTTTAACTTACCTGGTTCATGACCTAATTTCCTAAAAATACAATTCCATGTTCTAGTACAGATGAACTTACCTGGTTCATGACCTACTTTCCTACCAATACAATTATATGTTCTAGTACAGATGAACTTACCTGGTCTATGACCTACTTTTCTATAAATACAATTATATGTTCTAAAACAGACGAACTTACCTGGTTCATGACCTACTTTCCTATAAATACAATTCCATGTTTTAGTACAGACGAACTTACCTAGTCTATGACCTACTTTCCCATAAATAAGCTACCTGTATATGTGATACGTTCATATAAATACAATTAAAGGGACTTCTAAGATAACCCGTACAACAGTCTAGACACACATACACACACCTGTTGACATGTTTGTATGAACCTGTGACATTCGTATATCAAAGCATGATTGTTGACTGATTAAGTACATCTGGGCCATACTTTTATCCATAATTTATACTTAGTTAACGAGAAATATGTCGTATAAATTATAAGTCGTCTTCACCGACCCAATTTTCAGGAAATAGTATTGTAGCATTCGAATGTATCTTATTTGCGATGTCTTATATACAAAAAAAAATTGTATAATCCAAGAGTGAAAATTATTGACTTTATCAAGATTATTGGTCCTTTGCTCCTTCCCATCAAGATAAAAGGTCTTCCCCCCCCCCCCCCCCCCCCCTCATAGTTCTTGAAAGACGAAATATCTGTATGATGTCCCTAACATCACTGACGAGTCTTTGAAAGACGAAACAGCTGTATAATGTAATGTCTCTAATATCACGGACGGGTCATAAAAGGACGAAACAGATTATGATGTCCCTAGCATCATTGACGAGTTCTAGAAGGAAGAAACAGCTGTATGATGTCCCTAGCATCACTGACGAGTCCTAGAAGGACGTAACAGTTGTATGATGTCCCTAACATCACTGACGAGTCCTAGAAGGAAGAAACAGCTGTATGATGTCCCTAGCATCACTGACGAGTCCTAGAAGGACGAAACAGCTGTATGATGTTCCTAACATCACTGACGAGTTCTAGAAGGACGTAACAGTTGTATGATGTCCCTAACATCACTGACGAGTTTTAGAAGGACAAAACAGCTGTATGATGTCCCTAATATCACGGACGAGTTTTAGAAGGACGAAACAGCTGTATGATGTCCCTAATATCACGGACGAGTTCTAGAAGGACGATATAGCTGTATGGTGCAGTTTGATTTAATTTTGATCTTCTGTATCTGACCTTATAGTTGTTTCGGAAGGTTCTTAATTGTAGAATCCCGATATATAATCTGATCTTTTACAAACATAAAGTATTTTTGGGGTTTTAAATAAAAACAAGAACATTTCATCAACCGAAACCAAATCATTTAAATAAAACGGTACATCAAACAGATTATGAAACATGAAAAAAACACGATAGAATCTTTATGTACAGTGTAGGTAAAACTCGTAATGGTAGGGGAAGGATGTGTAATAGTGTAGAAGAGAAGACGGTTCAAATGATCTTCATCAAATGTTAAATCATAAATTCTAGATATTAAATAAAGAGCATTATGTAAACCTGTTTACCTTGACGATCACGGAAAAAACCTTTACCCCATCCCAGTTGTCGTCATGTCTCTTGGCATCTCGACTGATGTCCTACAATATAAATAAATAAATAATTTATGGTTTTGAGCATGACTATTTTCAATTCAATTCATTTATTTCCTTAAACCTTACGGTTTATCAGTATAAATATATACAGTATATACATGACATATAATTAAATACAATATAGAAAAGAGTAGTTATAAATACACATACAGACCTCATATACACACACAGACCTCACATACGCACACATACCTCACATACACACACATACCTCACATACACACAGACCTCATATACACACACAGACCTCACATACGCACACATACCTCACATACACACACATACCTCACATACACACACATACCTCACATACACACACATACCTCACATACACACACAGACCTCACATACACACACAGACCTCACTAAACACACACCTCACATACACACACATACCTCACATACACACACAGACCTCACATACACACACACATACCTCACATACACACACATACCTCACACACACATACCTCACATACACACACAGACCTCACTAAACACACACCTCACATACAGACATACAGACATACATACCTCACATACATACATACCTCACTAAACACATACCTCACATACACATACATACCTCACATACACACACATACCTCACATACACACACATACCTCACATACACCCACATACCTCACATACACATACATACCTCACATACACTCACATACCTCACATACACACACATACCTCACATACACACAGACCTCACATACACACACAGACCTCACTAAACACACACCTCACATACAGACATACAGACCTCACATACAGACATACCTCACTAAACACATACCTCACATACACACACATACCTCACATACACCCACATACCTCACATACACACACATACCTCACATACACACACATACCTCACATACACACACAGACCTCACATACACGCACATACCTCACATACATACACAGACCTCACATACACACAGACCTCATATACACACACCTCACATACAGACATACATACCTGACATACACACATACCTCACTAAACACATACCTCACATACACATACATACCTCACTAAACACATACCTCACATACACACACAGACCTCACATACACACATACCTCACATACACACACAGACCTCAC
Organism: Pecten maximus; assembly: GCF_902652985.1. Lineage (NCBI taxonomy): Eukaryota > Metazoa > Mollusca > Bivalvia > Pectinida > Pectinidae > Pecten > Pecten maximus. Next base: position 3,501,244 of record NC_047032.1, on the reverse strand, counting down.
ATACACACACAGACCTCACATACACACACAGACCTCACATACACACAGACCTCACATACACACAGACCTCACATACATACACATACCTCACATACACCCACATACCTCACATACACATACATACCTCACATACACTCACATACCTCACATACACACACATACCTCACATACACACACAGACCTCACATACACACACATCACATACAGACATACATACCTCACATACACACATACCTCACTAAACACATACCTCACATACACATACATACCTCCTAAACACATACCTCACATACACATACATACCTGACATACACACACATACCTCACATACACCCACATACCTCACATACACATACATACCTCACATACACACACATACCTCACATACAGAGAGAGAGAGAGAGAGAGAGAGAGAGAGAGAGAGAGAGAGAGAGAGAGAGAGAGAGAGAGAGAGAGAGAGAGAGAGACAGAGAGACAGAGACAGACAGAGACAGACACAGAGAGAGAGACAGAGAGAGAGACAGAGAGAGAGAGACAGAGAGGGACAGACAGAGAGACAGAGAGAGAGAGAGACACACAGAGAGAGAGACAGAGAGAGACAGAGAGAGAGACAGAGAGAGACAGAGAGAGACAGACAGACAGAGAGGGGGGTACACAACTCCTGTTTGTTGGATTTAGTATTCATTTCACTCGAGTTAGTTATTTATCAAAGACTACAAGAAGCACACTATTTAACTTTCCGTACGAGGCTAATTATATTGAAGAGCTCATCAGAACAAGTAACAGAGACCTTTCAAAATCCTGCAATTTCACACAAAAGCTTAAGCCCCAGTCACACATAACGGCGAATCAAGGCGACTCATTTGCGATCAATTTTGACAGCGAACTCTTGCAAACTTTTAAATTAAAATATTGTTTGCAACCTCTTTGAGAATTATTAGCAACACTTTGACGACAAATAGACGAACTTCTTACGAAAAAACAATTTGACACCAGGAATATTTTGCGAACATGGCGATCTTTTGCGACAGATAGTGATTGTAAGCGACCCTATTAGCGACACGGGCGCGACTTTTTTACGACACATTTACAACTGAACGCGACAGCGTGTAAGATCACTTACAATCGTTTGAGACAGATTGCGACATGTTTGCAATTAATTACAACAATTAGCGATTATGATGAGATTGATTGCGAATGATTACGAATGTCATGAGATTTTGGTATAAATACAGATGTAGTTTTGCAATTAACATTCAGTCAGCTTTATTCTGAAGCAAAGGACAATATGTTACTGGCTCCAAGGAGACTCAGAGAGTTGCAACAGCTTCTCTTAGCTGACCAAGATATGCTACGGGATGACCTTGAAGTAGCAAACGAGATCATAGACTACAGTCCTGGCCATATTTTGGGTCTGTCTTGTTCAAGAACAATAAAGAAACTGGATGCACCCTACACATAGGCTAACCGTATGTATACCCTCCTCGCAAAAGTCGTTGACAGTCGTAATTATAACGCAAAGGAGTCCCAAACGGTCGCTAATGTAATCGTTATTATTCGCCAAAAGGTCGTATGTGTTTGTAAATGTCCAAGTCTGTATCGACATATGTCTCAAACATGTCGTATATTGTCGCTAACAGTTTGCAAGTCGTTCGTACTTGGTTCGTTAACAATTCGTAAATCTGTTGTAAATGATCGCCAAAGAGAATACTTTGCGAATCGCTAAGACAAGTTACAACTCTTTTTCAATTACATACGACAGAGTGGAGAATCGTTAGAGAACACTTTACGACAAAAATTATTTAACGAATTTTTTTGGCAGTCAAAAAAAATCGCAAAGCATGGCGATCATTGAGCGAACCTTGGAGAATGTTTTAAGACAAAAATACGACATTCCGAGACAACTTCGCGATCGACTGCGAATCGTAGTTCGTAAAACATTCGCCAAAGGTCGCGCCCATGTGTGACTGGGGCTTAACGACGTATGATAAAACAAAAATCTTTATTGAACAAGTCGATCGGATGTACTCTGTAGAACCTAAAAAATCAGCCGTTCATATCGATCTTTATTTCCATAGTAACCATCAGGGAATGTAATCATTTCAATTTCCCAATTGCTAATTTCCCATTTCTTGATGGTATCATGCCTGCCTCTCCTATCTGTGGAGTTAACATGTTCTGGTCGACTCATGGTGTGTGTTAATAGGGAGAACTACGGTTCTCAGAGTAAATAAGTTTACGCATGTAAGCAGGGGTCGTTCTTCGTCGACACTATAAGCAATTAAAAATCATTAATTATGCAATTGTCATTTGGTCTTCTATTTCATAATTCTAATTATGCATATGTGTTTGTTACTCAGGACAAGTGACAACTTATTGATTAAGGACCGACGTACCTAAATCATGGCGCATGGGTTAAATATGTTGAATTATATTGATTTAAACAGAGCTTATTTGCATATTAAATACATGTCTATACACAGATGTACTTAGCCCGTTCTAGATATAAATTAGCAATAGCATGCAAGATAATTAAGATTTAATGGTATTTTCAATAAACCGTTGGGTGGATTGGCAAATAGTTTCGTTTTCTTGCTCGAAATTTCCTAAAAGTATAAGGTGTGGGTCTGGCGGGATGAAATAATTAAGCCATATATATATATATAAATGTATGATGTAAAAGTCGGCACTGCACAACAATGGGGTTTTATTTCATATAATGTGTGTATGCAATGCTCTGAAGAGATCTTAAAGAGAAAAATCTAGTTTTCATAATTTAGGAGACAACTTTAACCTTCCGTCGACCGCAGCGTGCTAATGCGTAAAGGTCGAATTGATCATCTTCACGCCCCCTTCGGGAACCTCAATGACACTCGAAATGAGTAATGTGGTATAGTAGGAAAGATGATATATATATAATATCAGGTATATCAATATTAATGAGAGCGTTCAATTAAAAACGTCACAAATCATTTTGAAATGTGTCCCAAAATGTCATTTATTTTACAGCAGTTAACCTGTTTTCTAATTTCGGGGAATTATCATATTAAGGACACAGACACTGGGATGACAGCAGATGATAGAGAGGAGATAGAAACAAGAAATATCTTTGAAAAAGATAAACGGCATAGTTTTAATGCTGGTGGTTATAATGTAAAACTGCTGGTGCAATAAATTAACGAACTTATGTGTTTAAGCAAAGATAACAAACTTATATCATTTTTGAATCATTTTTGGTTGGTTAATAAGACTGCATTTGAATCAGGAATACAATTTTATCAAGGTGTCATTTGAAAGGATACATCCACTTATTCAGCTTGCATTTAATCTTAACTTTGTTTCGTTTTTAACTGCATATCTGCATTTTGCATTGACCGCTACATTGACCAACCACATACTTCATCTTGACCAGTAACGCCACCTGTCGCGTCATATCCGGGGCCAAAAGAATGCCGAAAAAGGACAAAGAAAGAATGGGGAAAGTAAGGGATAAAAAGCGCCTGTTTAATTTTAAGAAAAAAGTCCCACACGCAGCCTTTTTTCCTGCCGCGTTTCCTGTGCGGTGACTTTTAAGCCATTTTAGGTAAAAATGAAATTCTACCCGCCACCAAAAATCAGTACAAATAAATCGCATCAATATAGTGGTCGTTATGCCAAACGTGAATTATTTCCAGCTGGTTTTGCTATATGAAACTTGACGTTTATTATTTTTACCAATCTGAAAATGATGTTTAAGGTTTCGTAATACAGGGAGTCACACATACAGGGGATGCTGACGTGGAAACAAGGAGCTTCGGTGATTTAGATGTCATATTCAAATATTTAATATTGTTCGGCATTGCCGTATAATATTCTTTTGGCCCTGGATATGACGCGACAGGTGGCGTTACTGGTCAAGATGAAGTATGTGATTGGTCAATGTAGCGGTGAATACAGATATGCAGTTAAAAACGAAACAAAGATTGAATGCAAGCTGAATAATTAGATTATCTTTTCAAATGACATTGATACAATTATATTCCTGATTCAAACGCAGTCTTATTATCACCAAAAATATTCAACGGATATAATTTTGTTATCCGTGCTGAAACGCATTATTTCGGGATTTTCTTTTACCAGCAGTTTTACATTATAACCACCAGCATTAAAAACTCTGCAGTTTATCTTTCAATATTTACATTCAGATAAGTTCAAACTCTTTGCTTCATTGAAGCATTGATATTTACATTCTGTTTGACAGTCTCCCATTACTCCTGTGTTAAACCAGATGGTATTGATTATCGTATAAATGCAGCCCAGATCACATGACGTCACTTCCGACAGCGTCAAAAAAAATGTTTGGCAACGCGTTGCGGATGAATCAAACCCAGCTAGGATTTCGACTTAGAACAATAGCGTAATTATGACGTCATTTTGGTGCTTTGTTGATCATGGTCACGCCGAGGCTTTGTATTTCACATCAATTTGAATGCAAACCAAGCACTACAATGAAATCGATTCCATATGTGCCGTTCTTTCAACTGAACAAACAGGGGAATAGCTGAACTTAAACCCCAGATTTAGCAAAGAGAAAGTGAAGTTTAACGTATCTTAATGTAAATATAACAATTAAACGCTTGTAAGATTGTATTTATTGTCAATATCGATGAAATCTGGGTGACAGATAAATATTCATGACGCCCTAACGTTTAATTGTTAAAACGATATTTCTTGTTTGTAATAAAGGGAGACGCATACAAGGGGGAACTGACATGGACGCAAGGCGCTAGGATGATTTAAATGTTTTTTATGATAATTTTTTAAACATCTAAATATTCAAAGAGCTATATCAATAAAACATATAGATGCCATTTGATTTTAATATGTAGTTACATTTGCATGATCGTGCCACGATTTCAACAATTTATAGGTTATGCATATATAATTGTTCGCTGTTCAAGGTCAAAACACAATCCTTGTTGAACAAATAATGTCAGTACGTTTTTTAATCGTTTGGAAATCTTAATTTATTACATTTTTACCTGTGAAAGATCGAAAATTATTCATTCTATAAAAGTGATATTTTGTACTAGTGAAAAATATCACTTTTTCTGATATAACCAATCAGAACACTGCTTACAAACGACAATTAGGGAAAATTAAGATTTGCATATAGCTCTCCGTCATGTTATATGACATCATAATGCAAGATAGAATAAATAACGTCACGATTTGGCGTACATTTAAGAGCCGTTGATAGATGACCGCAATGCATTCTGGGAGAGATTGAGCTGCCTCGGTATATTTTGCTACACAATGTAATAAACAGAATATCTAACAGTATCTTCTGTAATACTAAATATATTTCACTCGTGAAAAATATCTAAATATGAGCCTTACTCGTGAAATATATTTGGTATTACTGAAGGACTCGCACAACTAAATGATTTACTATAAGTTATTACTAGTGACCCCATCCCTTTATTCGCTCGTTTGAAGTTCAAATGATATGAAATTTATATCAAATTAAAGTTTGAAGTTTTTCTATCGGATAAATGTTGTTATTGTATAGGTTTAATGGCATATTAGAGCACACGGGTACTCGAAAGACAGTAACCCTGACATTAACAGTACACTGGGGAACCCCCACCTGAGGAATTCCCGCCTTTTTACACCTCGAATCCTACGCCATTCTATTTTCAGTAGGAGTGTATATTTTTGATTTTCCAAACCTCAAGACCCTACACTTTATTCTCGTATATAGAAAGTACCCATTTCATATGTTATTTACTCAGGAAAACAGCTACAAACCTAAGAAACACATTTTCCTCAGGGGACTTGGTTCGGGTGAAACACCAGCTGATTGGCTGATTTAGTTGAGTAGAGTCCCGAAGACACTGTTAGATATCCTCTATTTGATATTCAATTACCAGAAAATGAGGGCAGAAATATTATTGTGTCAAGAATAAATTAATTAAGTTAATTTGACAGCAAAAGTGTCGACAGAGATTTACTTACAATGGTCAAAGAAAACACATTCTAGGTTAATTACGGATTTATTATTTTCCCAGGGATGTTATGAAGTCTTGTAATATCAAATTCATCTTTTGTTTTTAATATATATGTTTAACTCCTGCTGCTTACCTGTCATGTCCTACAACATAAAGTGACCACTTACAGAGAGAATACACCTCAAAGTGACCACTCACAGAGAGCAAATACCTCAACGTGACCACTCACAGAGAGCAAATGCCTGACCATCACGCTTGCAGCGCCAGGGGTCCAGTGTTAAACATGTACGGATTAATATCCTAATGCTAGAGGGCATTTCATAGGGGCAAGTCATACAGATGGAAAACATTACATAGAGACAACTCATAATGAGGGTATTCCATTATATACAGCACACTAGTTATTTAAAATTTCATAAAAAGTTCAATTTTTTTTATTCTTGATTTCCGCTCTCTAAAGCCACATATATCGTACCTGTTGAAATATATACCCAGGGAGCGAGAGCGAAGAATCGGTGGCCCGTCAGAAGACTAAGCTGTCAAAGCTTGTTAAATAAATGCTGTAAGCTCGTGACGACTTGATAACCGTAATTCCTATTAATACCGAGAGATAAAGAAATGTTTATTGGCCTATGTACACGGTTATTGATCCGACAACAGTCTGTTACCGGAACATCCCGTCGGTCCAGGTGAGAGCGTTTAGCTTACACGTCTACCAATGTTAGTTTTGATAAAGGGTCACAGTCTGCGAGTATAAATACCTTGAAATGATATTCGTCTGTAACTTGTAGCAATAAATTCCTTACGATCTTTATTCTCGTCGATAAGGAGATATACTCAACCATGCAAGAGTCTTAAACACTTTAAAAGTACATAATAAAACTTTAAAAAAAAAAAAAAAATATTAAATTGATAGAGTTTGATCAGGGGTTTGACCGACGCCGTCAGGGGAAAACATGTTAATCGATAAACATGCATAGAAACAATTTCACACAAATTTAATTATTCACTGACGTTTATAGACGAGAAATTCATGCGGAAATATTGGCAAAAGTGAATTTGTCGTTTTCCTTGAAGACAATCATAGCCAATGTCGGTATTTTGGGGCTAAATTTTTCTCGTTTCACGGAAGATGAATTATTTTCTTACCTTCACGTGTGTTATCCTGTACCTATGTATCATGTCAAAATATTTTTTTGTTGGAAAATAGATGATAAACATCAAAAAGACAACATTCATTTTCATGTCCACAATATCCAAAACAGTAGCTGAGGTGACAAGGCTTTCTATTCACTGAGAGTCATTAATTACTACCTGTCAAAGGGCGGCTTCTGATGAGCTATATGAAGGTGTGTTCATACATGCGCGCACGTGCTACAGGTATTTCATTCACACAGAAGCCTCATCATCTAAATTACAATGGAGCTAAACTTTATTATAATTATAGGGCAAACTTAAACGGGCTTTCCTTCGTTTGAATAAAGTTTATGTCGTCAAAATTAAACTTACTGAAAAAGGTGTATTTTTTTCCAAATAGTAAAAGTTATAATCTTTACATTAATAAGGCAGTTTTACTCTCAAGATAAACCAAAGTTCTTCGAGTATTAAGTCCAGAAAATTATTAATTCGACCCGAAGTATCACTAATTACCGCAAAGACATACCGTATCTGTATATTATACACCTTTTTCTTATACATTTCATAACATGTAGGCACAGACACTCACATAATCATCATTCGGACAAAGATTTCATCAATAGAAATTGTGCATGTTTCTGATGTCCGAACGAAGGAATGCCCCCTTTAAGTAACAATGAATTCAAACTTTATTGTAATTATAGGGCAAATTGAAGTCAAAATGAATTCAAACATTATTGTAATTATAGGGCAAATTGAAGTCAAAATGAATTCAAATTTTAATGTAATTATACGGCATCATGGATTATTGTTACCTTTGTTGTTTATCATGAAACGAGGAAATCTTTGGCCGTTCTGGGATTTAAACTTGATGACGTCAGCGATTTGGTAATTTAGGGTCATTTCTGATAAAGTAAGTAAATATTTTGATATATTTAACTTTACCAGCTATTCGCCTGTGTTAGGATAACAGCCAGTCGATATTAACACAGACAGATCAACAAATAAACGTAATTTACCACATGATTATTTAATCAAAATTTATTTCGCGAGTATTTCCTGGGATATTTTGAGTATCTTAATGATTACTCAGAGCGATAAAACTGCTTATCACGTGCTCGGTTGTCTCGTGCGTTGCTGTGATTGGTTACACCCCGACTTAACCTGGTATTCCAATATTTAGACTCATTGTTATTTACTGACGTTTTGATTGAAAGAGAAAATTTACAATAACCATGTACAACACTAAAGTTAATTCACAATGTTGATTTCTCCAGATAAAACTAATACTGATTTAATAAATGAATTCCGCGATTATCGTAGTCCTGTCAATCAGACCCACAAGTATTAAGCGATTATCGGGGCTCGGATGAACAACGATTAGAGGACGTTGATAAATCTAGCACAATATCTGTTTTATCTGTTAATTACTGAACGGAATGTGAGATTATAACAAAGACAAACATCGCCTTGGACAGTCCACAGAAATTGGTTTGTACAACTAGGGTGGCGCACTTCTTTAGTTTACTGTGATGGCGCTGTGGACGTTGTAATGGAGATGTGTGGGCGCTGTGTGGGCGCTGTGTGGGCGCTGTAGACGTTGAAATGGAGATGTGTGGGCGCTGTGATGGCGCTGTGATGGCGCTGTGATTGCGCTGTAGACGTTGAAATGGAGATGTGTGGGCGCTATGTGAGCGCTGTGATGGCGCTGTGGGAGCTTCGGGCGCCGTGATAGCAAATTGAAAAAAAGCCAAACCAGTTATTTCCCAGAGCTGATCGAGACATCAAAATTAATTTCTAAGAATAAATTTTGGAAATAACGATAAAATCAATTCTAAGGCAGAAATAACTAATCTTGAAAAGGATATGTTGTCCTCTATTTTTACAAATTAAGCAGATTAACAACAAAAAATGATATCGATTAACAGGCTAAAATCTACGAGTTTAAAGTAAAGGATATACCTCGGGGATAGTGGGTTTGTAGATCTAGAGTAACTGTTAGTGGGGTATACCTCGGGGGTAGCGGGTTTGTAGAGTAACTGTTAGTGGGGTATACCTCGGGGGTAGCGGGTTTGTAGAGTAACTGTTAGTGGGGTATACCTCGGGGGTAGCGGGTTTGTAGGGTAACTGTTAGTGGGGTATACCTCGGGGGTAGCGGGTTTGTAGGGTAACTGTTAGTGGGGTATACCTCGGGGGTAGCGGGTTTGTAGGGTAACTGTTAGTGGGGTATACCTCGGGGGTAGCGGGTTTGTAGGGTAACTGTTAGTGGGGTATACCTCGGGGGTAGCGGGTTTGTAGAGTAACTGTTAGTGGGGTATACCTCGGGGGTAGCGGGTTTGTAGAGTAACTGTTAGTGGGGTATCCTCGGGGTGGGGTGTAGCGGGTTTGTAGGGGTAACTGTTAGTGGGGTATACCTCGGGGGTAGCGGTTGTAGAGTAACTGTTAGTGGGGTATACCTCGGGGGTAGCGGGTTTGTAGAGTAACTGTTAGTGGGGTATACTCGGAGGGGTAGCGGGTTTGTAGAGTAACTGTTAGTGGGGTATACCTCGGGGGTAGCGGGTTTGTAGGGTAACTGTTAGTGGGGTATACCTCGGGGGGGGTAGCGGGTTTGTAGGGTAACTGTTAGTGGGGTATACCTCGGGGGTAGCGGGTTTGTAGAGTAACTGTTAGTGGGGTATACCTCGGGGGTAGCGGGTTTGTAGGGTAACTGTTAGTGGGGTATACCTCGGGGGTAGCGGGTTTGTAGAGTAACTGTTAGTGGGGTATACCTCGGGGGGTAGCGGGTTTGTAGGGTAACTGTTAGTGGGGTATACCTCGGGGGTAGCGGGTTTGTAGAGTAACTGTTAGTGGGGTATACCTCGGGGGTAGCGGGTTTGTAGAGTAACTGTTAGTGGGGTATACCTCGGGGGTAGCGGGTTTGTAGAGTAACTGTTAGTGGGGTATACCTCGGGGTAGCGGGGTTTGTAGGGTAACTGTTAGTGGGGGTATACCTCGGGGGGTAGCGGGTTTGTAGGGTAACTGTTAGTGGGGTATACCTCGGGGGTAGCGGGTTTGTAGGGTAACTGTTAGTGGGGTATACCTCGGGGGTAGCGGGTTTGTAGGGTAACTGTTAGTGGGGTATACCTCGGGGTAGTGGGTTTGTAGGGTAACTGTTAGTGGGGTATACCTCGGGGGTAGCGGGTTTGTAGGGTAACTGTTGGTGGGATATACCTCGGGGTAGCGGGTTTGTAGTGTAACTGTTAGTGGGGTATACCTCGGGGGTAGTGGGTTTGTAGGGTAACTGTTAGTGGGGTATACCTCGGGGGTAGCGGGTTTGTAGGGTAACTGTTAGTGGGGTATACCTTGGGGGGGTAGCGGGTTTGTAGGGTACTGTTAGTGGGGTATACCTCGGGGGTAGCGGGTTTGTAGGGTAACTGTTAGTGGGGTATACCTCGGGGGTAGCGGGTTTGTAGGGTAACTGTTAGTGGAGGTATACCTCGGGGGTAGCGGGTTTGTAGGGTAACTGTTAGTGGGGTATACCTCGGGGGTAGTGGGTTTGTAGGGTAACTGTTAGTGGGGTATACCTCGGGGGTAGTGGGTTTGTAGAGTAACTGTTAGTGGGGTATACCTTGGGGGTAGCGGGTTTGTAGGGTAACTGTTAGTGGAGTATACCTCGGGGGTAGCGGGTTTGTAGGGTAACTGTTAGTGGGGTATACCTCGGGGGTAGCGGGTTTGTAGAGTAACTGTTAGTGGGGTATACCTCGGGGGTAGCGGGTTTGTAGAGTAACTGTTAGTGGGGGTATACCTCGGGGGTAGCGGGTTTGTAGTGTAACTGTTAGTGGGGTATACCTCGGGGGTAGCGGGTTTGTAGAGTAACTGTTAGTGGGGTATACCTCGGGGGTAGCGGGTTTGTAGAGTAACTGTTAGTGGGGTATACCTCGGGGGTAGCGGGTTTGTAGAGTAACTGTTAGTGGGGTATACCTCGGGGGTAGCGGGTTTGTAGGGTAACGATTCAATACACATCCTGCACGTCCCGTTTAATGTCGGAGTGATCAAACACCCCCTCTTTCCGATTGGATTTAGCCATGTCGGTGTGCCTTGTCACAGGGATTTCGGGATGATTAAGCATAGATTACTGTTGACTGTTCGGCTTTGTTTCAATTTGTTCTGATATGAGATTGACAGTCCGTCAGTGTGTGTGGTATATGGTGTACTTTGGCCTCCTTTACATGTTTAAATTAGTGTTGTGTATATGAGCCCAGTTCACCATTAGTAGCAAGTAAACTGTGACATACATTTTGGTTTACGATATGCCAAAAACGGGCTCTGGAAATATCTTCCGGATTTTCGCCGCGGACTGCATGATGTTGGTTTTCATTAAGGATTGAAATGGAGTAGGTTTGGACAGAATGTTACTGTCTGACATTGGTCAACTCTGTTAAATATTCATGCTTTTTAGGGGTTGCCAAACCGGCCAGTATTTAGTAACCGGTTAGTCTAAAAATCCTACGATCAAGCAACAGGTTAATCGGTTACCCAAACAATAGACTGGTCGGCCCTTGCTGTGATAATTATAACAAGCAAGTGACAAGAAAACATAATTAATAATAATCAATATAGGATAATTGCAATATTCCTAGGTTCGTTACGGACATAACAGGCCACTATAATTACATACATCCAGCTTCAAAGGTGGTGTGAGTGAGTACATTTGACAAATTTCAAAATTATACGGAAAGCACTTCTCAGAATCGGTTATCTCCGTCTTGTTTATGAAGACAGTCAGTTACAGAGTTTTATACATGCATAAAAGAAAAAAAAAACAAAAAAAAACCAACAGCAAGAAACAAACAAAATTAAAAAAACAAAAAACAAAAAAACAAAAAATAAAAAAAATAATAATAATAAAAAAACAAACAAACGAAATACAAAAAAAAAAAAAAAAAGAAATACTGAAAAAACACAACAAAACAAAACCGACTGTTTGATAGATTAATTCCACAGAAATAAGAGGAAAACCTTAATAGCTGCATATTCAGTCCGTATGTTGTTTTCCGCTTGTTTGGATAATCCGCAAATTGTATGATATACTGTTGATAAACACGGAGTGTGCGAGATTTATAATAGAATGCATGGATTGTACAAATGGTATTAAATAATTATTTTAAGAAAATTTCCGACGACCATGTTGACAATCTGTCGTATGGTCACCTCATTTCGAGGTAAACTCAATCTTTGAGATTTTGATAACTGAACGATCCGTTCATTGATGGTTGCCTTTCTTCTTGGTGTGTATAAAATATCATCGACATGCTTTTTTTTTAAATAAGATTGTACATTTTAGAAATTGTTGAACTCTTATCTTTCTATCTTGCTACATTTGTATATGGACATTCGTGTCCCGACACTTTAACACTAGCCCTCCACCTCTGGGTTGCTAGTTCGAAGCCTACGTGGGGCAGTTGCCAGGTACTGACCGTAGGCCGGTGGTTTTTCACCAGGTACTCCGGCTTTCCTCCACCTCCAAAACCCGGCACGTCCTTAAATGACCCTGACTGTTAATAGGACGTTAAACAAAAACAAGCCTAACCAAACCAAATATGGACATTCAAGCTCATTAGAGATAGTACTACCAGACTTTAAACGTCGAGAGGACACAGAATAGAAGTGAGATATATTCCTGGAAGAGCTAGAGGTGTCCACAATTTTTTTTCTTACGTTACTTTGATGGTGATATAGAACGCATTTGAATTCTAAATAAACTCGTTAAAAGGGTGTTAATTTGTTGTCGGAGGAGATCTCCTTTTGCCGGTTTGTTTAGCATGCGATTGCGTTCCTGAGTTATCTAATCGATCGGTAACCAGACTAGATGTCCACATCCAAAAGAATAATTTAAGTCGACAAAACAGATAAAATGTTACACTCTACAAAAATAAAAATAAAACCAAAAAGAACTTCTAACAGGACATGCTGACAAAATCTAGATATGTAGGTCGAAATCAATCGAAAATACAAATAACCATGGCAACATTGACATTCGGAATCATAGCTTTGACTCCCCGGGATCATGATGCAATTTTAGACTGAAGAGTTTGCTTGGCCATTCATGAATATGGTACATTGTTAAATTTACATGAAGGAAAGTGAAAGTTACGTAACACTTAAGTTCCGAGGGTGTGAACTATAAAAAAAGATGTCCACGGCAATCTAATGACTTACGTTATCCATTTCTTAATGATGAATTCTTTGCACTGTACTGTTATGAGAATAAACAATTGTCATTGGTCATTGTTAACGGCACGTGAAACGTATACAAACTACATGTAGATCAAAGATTTCTTACCTTCGACAGTCCTTGAAGACGGCGATGCGTTAGAGTAGAGCAGTACTTCAATGTCTTAATGAACACCGCGTGCTCTTTCTAGCACCTTGTTGACATCATTGTCGCTAAATTCGTCAGCATACATCATGTGTAGGAATATACTATTCTTACTTTATTAAAGCGAGTAGCAGACATAAATGAAAAAAGTTATGGAGCTATGAACACATTATTGGATAATCGTGACAACACAGCTAACCTTTTGTTTAATGCTGACGAACTACACTCTACATTAATTAACTGGTTGATATTTAAATTCTCTCTTTGTATGCCAACCTACATGAATTATGAATGTTGCTGTATAACTGGTATAAGTCAGGGGGTTGATACGCCCCGACTTATATACATGTATTAACGGTACATTGTCTATCACCACATCAGCCAATATACAGCCAATATACGCAATCAGCAGTTTTAATATAAAGATGTGTTTCAACTTCATTTTTATCTTTGTTACAAAGTTGACTCCTATGGAAATCTGTATTGAGGAATGTTTCTATTTGATGAATGGATCAAAAACTTGAAACAAGATTTTATCTAATCATGACTGTATTTTTTTGTGGTTGTGGTTGTGCGATCTCTCCTCTATACGTTTACTTTCCAATTTGTTGAACCAAACTTCCTTTTGAATTTTTTTTTACAAATGTACAAGCATTTATCATATCACGAGCGTCATGAACTGTTTTTTTCCCTGGGTTTATCGCCCCCCCCCCCCCCCACCACTATTGATAGCCAGCGCCATTTTGAGACGGAGTCTTCTTATAGTAGTTGGTGACTACCTCACTGAAAACACATACGGGAGATCCATGTCGCCCGGAGCAATGAGGGTAAAGTGTCTTGTCAAAGGACAACCAGCACAGCACAGACCTTCCCGAGAAACACAAACCGACAGGGGTAGACGAACTTCGAATCTTTAGTTCTGTACTCAATGTGGTGCTAAGTTCTGTACTCAGTGTGGTGCTAAGTTCAGTACTCAGTGTGATGCTAAGTTCTGAACTCAGTGTGGTGCTAAGTTCTGTACTCAGTGTGGTGCTAAGCTCTGTACTCAGTGTGGTGCTAAGTTCTGTACTCAGTGTGGTGTTAAGTTATGTACTCAATGTGGTGCTAAGTTCTGTACTCAGTGTGGTGCTAAGTTCAGTACTCAATGTGGTGTTAAGTTTTGTACTCTGTGGTACTAAGTTCTGTACTCAGTGTGGTGTTAAGTTATGTACTCAATGTGGTGCTAAGTTCTGTACTCAGTGTGGTGCTAAGTTCAGTACTCAATGTGGTGTTAAGTTCTGTACTCTGTGGAACTAAGCTCTGTACTCAGTGTGGTGCTAAGTTCAGTACTCAATGTGGTGTTAAGTTCTGTACTCTGTGGAACTAAGTTCTGTACTCAATGTGGTGCTAAGTTATGTACTCAGTGTGGTGCTAAGTTCAGTACTCAATGTGGTGTTAAGTTCTGTACTCTGTGGCACTAAGTTCTGTACTCAGTGTGGTGCTAAGTTCTGTACTCAGTGTGGTGCTAAGTTCAGTACTCAATGTGGTGTTAAGTTCTGTACTCAGTGTGGTGCTAACTTCTGTACTCAGTGTGGTGCTAACTTCTGTACTCTGTGGTGCTAAGTTCAGTACTCAATGTGGTGTTAAGTTCTGTACCCAGTATGGTGCTAAGTTATGTACTCTGTGGTGCTAAGTTATGTACTGTGTGTGGTGCTAAGCTCTGTACTCAGTGTGGAGCTAACTTCTGTACTCTGTGGTGCTAAGTTCTGTACTCAGCGTGGTGCTAAATTCTGTACTCAGTGTGGTGATAAGTTCTGTACCCAGTGTGGTGCTAAGCTCTGTACTCAGTGTGGTGCTAACTTCTGTACTCTTTGGTGCTAAGTTCTGTACTCAGTGTGGTGCTAAGTTATGTACTGTGTGTGGTGCTAAGTTCTGTACTCAGTGTGGTGCTAACTTCTGTACTCTGTGGTGCTAAGTTCAGTACTCAGTGTGGTGCTAAGTTCTGTTCTAAACGTTGTGCTACATTATGTACATCAATATTTTAGTCTGACGTAACACTAATGACTAAACGCATATTCCTGTTTCTATATCAGATTTCTTAAATTTCCGAAATGACTTATTAAATGATTGTATTTACTTTTCCCATGTCTATACTTCAACTGAGGCTAATTAATATTTCCCTCACCAAAACCATCAACGTGGGGTCATGCTATGTAGGAGGATGAAACTGGTGATTCATTCGACATATACTTGATGCATTGCTTAATCCGTATTTCAACGTGTCTATTTTTAAGTTTTACTTACGTGTATAAATCTACATCACTGATTAATCTTCTACACAAGTCATCCCAGGATGCCAAATATAATTCGTCATACATATCATTGAACTGATATATAGGCCGTAACGATATATATCAGGAAAATCATTTGACAGGTTGAGAATTATGTCAGAAATATATTGATGCAATATACGACATTTTTGTCATGTAGCAATATCGAATATGTTTTACACGACTGTAATCGGAACATGTCGTCCAATGTATTTGTACAATGTAACACTGTGTACATTTCGAACCCCTCCCCCGTCCACTATCGAGATAGTCACCTGCTGGAATGGTGAGCTGGTTTATTGAGGAAAAAAATTTTTAACCTCGAAGTAGATTTTTTTGCATGCTCTGTTGAACGCAAATAGACGGATACATGCAATTTATTTTACATCTACTGGCAAATAATTCGCCGGCTATTTTTAGACAACTACCGGTACATTAGACAACTACCGGTACATTAGACGGCTACAGGTAACTCATTAGACGGCAACAGGTAACTCATTAGACGGATACAGGTAACTCATTAGACGGATACAGGTAACTTATTAGACGGATACAGGTAACTCATTAGACGGATACAGGTAACTCATTAGACGGATACAGGTAACTCATTAGACGGATACAGGTAAGGTAATTAACAGCTAGGTTCTGTACTCAGTGTGGTGCTAAGTTCTGTACTCCATATGGTTCTATGTTCTGTACTCAGTGTGGTGCTAAGTTATGTACTCAATGTGGTGCTAAGCTCTGTACTAAGTGTGGTGCTAAGTTCTGTACTCAGTGTGGTGTAAAGTGTTGTACTTAGTGTGGAGCTAAGTTCTGTACTCCATGTGGTGCTAAGTTCTGTACTCAGTGTGGTGCTAAGTTCAGTACTCAATGTGGTGTTAAGTTCTGTACTCAGTGTGGTGCTAAGTTCTGTACTCAGTGTGGTGCTAAGTTCTGTACTCAGTGTGGTGCTAAGTTCTGTACTCAATGTGGTGCTAAGTTCTGTACTCAGTGTGGTGTTAAGTTATGTACTCAATGTGGTGCTAAGTTCTGTACTCAGTGTGGTGCTAAGTTCAGTACTCAATGTGGTGTTAAGTTCTGTACTCAATGTGGTGCTAAGTTCTGTACTCAGTGTGGTGTTAAGTTATGTACTCAATGTGGTGCTAAGTTCTGTACTCAGTGTGGTGCTAAGTTCAGTACTCAATGTGGTGTTAAGTTTTGTACTCTGTGGTACTAAGTTCTGAACTCAGTGTGGTGTTAAGTTATGTACTCAATGTGGTGCTAAGTTCTGTACTCAGTGTGGTGCTAAGTTCAGTACTCAATGTGGTGTTAAGTTCTGTACTCTGTGGAACTAAGTTCTGTACTCAGTGTGGTGCTAAGTTCAGTACTCAATGTGGTGTTAAGTTTTTTACTCTGTGGTACTAAGTTCTGTACTCAGTGTGGTGTTAAGTTATGTACTCAATGTGGTGCTAAGTTCTGTACTCAGTGTGGTGCTAAGTTCAGTACTCAATGTGGTGTTAAGTTCTGTACTCTGTGGAACTAAGTTCTGTACTCAGTGTGATGCTAAGTTCAGTACTCAATGTGATGTTAAGTTCTGTACTCTGTGGAACTAAGTTCTGTACTCAATGTGGTGCTAAGTTCTGTACTCAGTGTGGTGCTAAGTTCAGTACTCAATGTGGTGTTAAGTTCTGTACTCTGTGGCACTAAGTTCTGTACTCAGTGTGGTGCTAAGTTCTGTACTCAGTGTGGTGCTAAGTTCTGTACTCAGTGTGGTGCTAAGTTCAGTACTCAATGTGGTGTTAAGTTCTGTACTCAGTGTGGTGCTAAGTTCAGTACTCAATGTGGTGTTAAGTTCTGTACTCAGTGTGGTGCTAAGTTCTGTACTCAGTGTGGTGCTAAGTTCTGTACTCAGTGTGGTGCTAAGTTCTGTACTCAGTGTGGTGCTAAGTTCTGTACTCTGTGGTGCTAACTTCTGTACTCTGTGGTGCTAAGTTCTGTACTCAGTGTGGTGATAAGTTCTGTACTCAGTGTGGTGCTAAGTTCTGTACTCAGTGTGGTGCTAAGTTCTGTACTCAGTGTGATGCTAAGTTCAGTACTCAATGTGGTGCTAAGTTCTGTACTCAGTGTGGTGCTAAGTTCTGTACTCTGTGGTGCTAAGTTCTGTACTCAGTGTGGTGCTAGGTTCGGTACTAAACGTTGTGCTACATTATGTTCATCAATATTTTAGTCTGACGTAACACTAATGACTAAACGCATATTCCTGTTTCTATATCAGATTTCTTATTTCCGAAATGACTTATTAAATGATTGTATTTACTTTTCCCATGTCTATACTTCAACTGAGGCTGATTAATATTTCCCTCACCAAAACCATCATCGACGTCACGGATCGTACTATGTAGGAGGATGAAACTGATGATTCATTCGACATATACTTTATGCATTGCTTAATCCATATTTCAAATGTCTGTTTTTAAACATTTAAATTTTTACTTACGTGTATAAATCTGTATAATTTATTCATCAATTACATAAGTCGTCCAGGTGTGTCAAATAAAATTTCGTCATCTATGTCATTGAACTTGTATATAGGCCGAAACGTTTACATCATACGACGAATTTGACAGCTTGGGAATTATATGCTTTTTTAGATTGTGTAAACATCACGAAAGAATTCATGCAATAATCGAACATGTTTTTACACGATTTCAATCGGACCATGTCGTCCATGTAATTTTACAATGTAACACTGTCTACATTTTCACCATCCACATCACCACCCCACTCTCCCCATCCAGTATCGAGATGGTCACCTGTTGGAATGGTGAGAAATTGAACTTATTTCACAGCTACAGGTAGCTAATAAGACGGATACATGTAACTAATTAGAGGGATACCTGTAACTCATTAGACAGATACAGGTACCTCATCAGAGGGATACCTGTAACTAATTACACCACTACAGGTAGCTAATTAGACAACTACAGGTAACTGATTAGACGGACACAGGTAACTAATTAGAGGGGTACCTGTAACTAATTAAACGGCTACAGGTAACTAATTAGACGGGTACATGTAGCTAATTAGACGGTTACAGGTCACTAATTAGACGGTTACGGGTAACTAATTAGAGGGGTACCTGTAACTAATTAGACAGCTACATGTAACTAATTAGACCGCTACAGGTAGCTAATTAGAGGGGTACCTATAACTAATAAGAGGGGTACCTGTAACTAATTAAACGGTTACAGGTAACTTATTGGACTGCTATAGGTAACTTATTTAACAACTACAAGTAATTTATTTCACAGCTACGGCGGACATATTTGACATTACCGTTGACTTCTTCGACAGCTACAAGTAACTTTTTCGACGGTTACAGGTAAAGAATTTAACAGTTACAGGTAAAGAATTTAACAGTTACAGGTAAAGAATTTAACAGGTACAGGTTACTTATTGGACAGGTACAGGTAACTTATTGGACAGGTACAGGTAACTTATTGGACAGGTACAGGTAACTTATTGGACAGCTCTAGGTAACTTATTGGAGAGTTCTAGATAACTTATTGGACAACTCCAGATAACTTATTGGACAGGTACAGATAACTTATTGGACAGGTACAGGTAACTTATAGGACAGCCCTAGGTAACTTATTGGACAGGTACAGGTAACTTATTGGACAGGTACAGGTAACTTATTGGACAGGTACAGGTAACTTATTGGACAGCTCTAGGTAACTTATTGGACAGGTACAGGTAACTTATTGGACAACTCTAGATAACTTATTAGACAGCTCTAGATAACTTATTAGACAGCTCTAGGTAACTTATTGGACAGTTCTAGATAACTTATTGGACAGCTCTAGATAACTTATTGGACAGCTCTAGATAACTTATTGGACAGGTACAGGTAACTTATTGGACAGCTCTAGGTAACCTATTGGACAGGTACAGGTAACTTATTGGACAGGTACAGGTAACTTATTGGACAGGTACAGGTAACTTATTGGACAGGTACAGGTAAATTATTGGACAGGTACAGGTAACTTATTGGACAGGTACAGGTAACTTATTGGACAGCTCTAGATAACTTATTGGACAGGTACAGGTAACTTATTGGACAGCTCTAGATAACTTATTGGACAGGTACAGGTAACTTATTGGATAGGTACAGGTAACTTATTGGACAGCTCAAGATAACTTATTGGACAGGTACAGATAACTTATTGGACAACTCTAGGTAACCTATTGGACAGGTACAGGTAACTTATTGGACAGGTACAGATAACTTATTGGACAGCTCTAGGTAACTTATTGGACAGCTCTAGATAACTTATTGGACAGGTACAGGTAACTTATTGGATAGGTACAGGTAACTTATTGGACAGCTCAAGATAACTTATTGGACAGGTACAGGTAACTTATTGGACAGGTACAGATAACTTATTGGACAGGTACAGGTAACTTATTGGACAGCTCTAGATAACTTATTGGACAGGTACAGGTAACTTATTGGACAGCTCTAGATAACTTATTGGACAGGTACAGATAACTTATTGGACAGCTCTAGATAACTTATTGGACAGGTACAGGTAACCTATTGGACAGTTCTAGATAACTTATTGGACAGTTCTAGCTAGATAACTTATTGGACAGGTACAGGTAACTTATTGGACAGGTACAGGTAACTTATTGGACAGGTACAGGTAACTAATTGGACAGCTCTAGATAACCTATTGGACAGGTACAGATAACTTATTGGACAGCTCTAGATAACTTATTGGACAGGTACAGGTAACTTATTAGACAGCTCTAAGTAAGTTATTAGATAGTTCTGATAACTTATTGGACAGCTCTAGGTAACTTATTGGACAGGTACAGGTAACTTATTAGACAGCTCTCAGTAAGTTATTAGATAGTTCTAATAACTTATTGGACAGCTCTAGATAACTTATTGGACAGCTCTAGATAACTTATTGGACAGTTCTAGATAACTTATTGGACAGGTACAGGTAACTTATTGGACAGCTCTAGATAACTTATTGGACAGGTACAGGTAGCTTATTGGACATGTACAGATAACTTATTGGACAGGTACAGGTAACTTATTGGACAGCTCTAGGTAACATATTGGACAGGTACAGATAACTTATTGGACAGCTCTAGATAACTTATTGGACAGCTCTAGATAACTTATTAGACAGCTCTAGGTAACTTATTGGACAGTTCTAGATAACTTATTGGACAGCTCTAGATAACTTATTGGACAGCTCTAGATAACTTATTGGACAGGTACAGGTAACTTATTGGACAGCTCTAGGTAACCTATTGGACAGGTACAGGTAACTTATTGGACAGGTACAGGTAACTTATTGGACAGGTACAGGTAACTTATTGGACAGGTACAGGTAAATTATTGGACAGGTACAGGTAACTTATTGGACAGGTACAGGTAACTTATTGGACAGGTACAGGTAACTTATTGGACAGCTCTAGATAACTTATTGGACAGGTACAGGTAACTTATTGGATAGGTACAGGTAACTTATTGGACAGCTCAAGATAACTTATTGGACAGGTACAGATAACTTATTGGACAACTCTAGGTAACCTATTGGACAGGTACAGGTAACTTATTGGACAGGTACAGATAACTTATTGGACAGCTCTAGGTAACTTATTGGACAGCTCTAGATAACTTATTGGACAGGTACAGGTAACTTATTGGATAGGTACAGGTAACTTATTGGACAGCTCAAGATAACTTATTGGACAGGTACAGGTAACTTATTGGACAGGTACAGATAACTTATTGGACAGGTACAGGTAACTTATTGGACAGCTCTAGATAACTTATTGGACAGGTACAGGTAACTTATTGGACAGCTCTAGATAACTTATTGGACAGGTACAGATAACTTATTGGACAGCTCTAGATAACTTATTGGACAGGTACAGGTAACCTATTGGACAGTTCTAGATAACTTATTGGACAGTTCTAGCTAGATAACTTATTGGACAGGTACAGGTAACTTATTGGACAGGTACAGGTAACTTATTGGACAGGTACAGGTAACTAATTGGACAGCTCTAGATAACCTATTGGACAGGTACAGATAACTTATTGGACAGCTCTAGATAACTTATTGGACAGGTACAGGTAACTTATTAGACAGCTCTAAGTAAGTTATTAGATAGTTCTGATAACTTATTGGACAGCTCTAGGTAACTTATTGGACAGGTACAGGTAACTTATTAGACAGCTCTCAGTAAGTTATTAGATAGTTCTAATAACTTATTGGACAGCTCTAGATAACTTATTGGACAGCTCTAGATAACTTATTGGACAGTTCTAGATAACTTATTGGACAGGTACAGTTAACTTATTGGACAGCTCTAGATAACTTATTGGACAGGTACAGGTAGCTTATTGGACATGTACAGATAACTTATTGGACAGGTACAGGTAACTTATTGGACAGCTCTAGGTAACATATTGGACAGGTACAGATAACTTATTGGACAGCTCTAGATAACTTATTGGACAGTTCTAGATAACTTAATGGACAGTTCTAGATAACTTATTTGACAGGTACAGGTAACTTATTGGACAGCTCTAGATAACTTATTGGACAGGTACAGGTAACTTATTGGACAATTCTAGATAACTTATTGGACAGGTACAGGTAACTTATTGGACAGGTACAGATAACTTATTGGACAGGTACAGGTAACTTATTGGACAGCTCTAGATAACTTATTGGACAGGTACAGGTAACTTATTGGACAGCTCTAGATAACTTATTGGACAGGTACAGGTAACTTATTGGACAGCTCTAGATAACTTATTAGACAGCTCTAGATAACTTATTGGACAGTTCTAGATAACTTATTGGACAGGTACAGGTAACTTATTGGACAGGTACAGGTAACTTATTGGACAGCTCTAGATAACTTATTGGACAGGTACAGGTAACTTATTGGACAGCTCTAGATAACTTATTGGACAGCTCTAGATAACTTATTGGACAGCTTTAGATAACCTATTGGACAGGTACTGGTAACTTATTGGACAGCTCTAGATAACCTATTGGACAGGTACAGATAACTTATTGGACAGGTACAGATAACTTATTGGACAGGTACAGATAACTTATTGGACAGGTACAGGTAACTTATTGGACAGCTCTAGATAACTTATTGGACAGCTACAGATAACTTATTGGACAGGTACAGGTAACTTATTGGACAGCTCTAGATAACTTATTGGACAGGTACAGGTAACTTATTGGACAGGTACAGGTAACTTATTAGACAGCTCTAAGTAACTTACATTTTTTAGATAGTTCTAATAACTTATTGGACAGCTCTAGATAACTTATTAGACAGCTCTAGATAACTTATTGGACAGCTCTAGATAACTTATTGGACAGGTACAGGAAACTTATTAGACAGCTCTAAGTAACTTACATTTTTTAGATAGTTCTAATAACTTATTGGACAGTTCTAGATAACTTATTGGACAGGTACAGGTAACTTATTGGACAGGTACAGATAACTTATTGGACAACTCTAGGTTACCTATTGGACAGGTACAGGTAACTTATTGGACAGGTACAGATAACTTTTTGGACAGGTACAGATAACTTATTGGACAGCTCTAGATAACTTATTGGACAGGTACAGGTAGCTTATTGGACAGCTCTAGATAACTTATTGGACAGGTACAGGTAACTTATTGGACAGGTACAGATAACTTATTGGACAGCTCTAGATAACTTATTGGACAGGTACAGATAACTTATTGGACAGGTACAGGTAACTTATTGGACAGCTCTAGATAACTTATTGGACAGGTACAGGTAACTTATTGGACAGCTCTAGATAACTTATTGGACAGGTACAGATAACTTATTGGACAGCTGTAGATAACTTATTGGACAGGTACAGGTAACTTATTGGACAGCTCTAGGTAACCTATTGGACAGGTACAGATAACTTATTGGACAGCTCTAGATAACTTATTGGGCAGCTCTAGGTAACCTATAGGACAGTTCTAGATAACTTATTGGACATTTCTAGCTAGATAACTTATTGGACAGGTACAGGTAACTTATTGGACAGGTACAGGTAACTTATTGGACAGCTCTTGATAACCTATTGGACAGGTACAGATAACTTATTGGACAGCTCTAAGTAAGTTATTAGATAGTTCTGATAACTTATTGGACAGCTCTAGGTAACTTATTGGACAGGTACAGGTAACTTATTGGACAACTCTAGATAACTTATTAGACAGCTCTAGATAACTTATTAGACAGCTCTAGGTAACTTATTGGACAGTTCTAGATAACTTATTGGACAGCTCTAGATAACTTATTGGACAGCTCTAGATAACTTATTGGACAGGTACAGGTAACTTATTGGACAGGTACAGGTAACTTATTGGACAGGTACAGGTAACTTATTGGACAGGTACAGGTAAATTATTGGACAGGTACAGGTAACTTATTGGACAGGTACAGGTAACTTATTGGACAGCTCTAGATAACTTATTGGACAGGTACAGGTAACTTATTGGACAGGTACAGATAACTTATTGGACAACTCTAGGTAACCTATTGGACAGGTACAGGTAACTTATTGGACAGGTACAGATAACTTATTGGACAGCTCTAGATAACTTATTGGACAGGTACAGGTAACTTATTGGATAGGTACAGGTAACTTATTGGACAGCTCAAGATAACTTATTGGACAGGTACAGGTAACTTATTGGACAGGTACAGATAACTTATTGGACAGGTACAGGTAACTTATTGGACAGCTCTAGATAACTTATTGGACAGGTACAGGTAACTTATTGGACAGCTCTAGATAACTTATTGGACAGGTACAGATAACTTATTGGACAGCTCTAGATAACTTATTGGACAGGTACAGGTAACCTATTGGACAGTTCTAGATAACTTATTGGACAGTTCTAGCTAGATAACTTATTGGACAGGTACAGGTAACTTATTGGACAGGTACAGGTAACTTATTGGACAGGTACAGGTAACTAATTGGACAGCTCTAGATAACCTATTGGACAGGTACAGATAACTATTGGACAGCTCTAGATAACTTATTGGACAGGTACAGGTAACTTATTAGACAGCTCTAAGTAAGTTATTAGATAGTTCTGATAACTTATTGGACAGCTCTAGGTAACTTATTGGACAGGTACAGGTAACTTATTAGACAGCTCTCAGTAAGTTATTAGATAGTTCTAATAACTTATTGGACAGCTCTAGATAACTTATTAGACAGCGCTAGATAACTTATTGGACAGTTCTAGATAACTTATTGGACAGGTACAGGTAACTTATTGGACAGCTCTAGATAACTTATTGGACAGGTACAGGTAGCTTATTGGACAGGTACAGATAACTTATTGGACAGGTACAGGTAACTTATTGGACAGCTCTAGGTAACATATTGGACAGGTACAGATAACTTATTGGACAGCTCTAGATAACTTATTGGACAGTTCTAGATAACTTATTGGACAGTTCTAGATAACTTATTTGACAGGTACAGGTAACTTATTGGACAGCTCTAGATAACTTATTGGACAGGTACAGGTAACTTATTGGACAATTCTAGATAACTTATTGGACAGGTACAGGTAACTTATTGGACAGGTACAGATAACTTATTGGACAGGTACAGGTAACTTATTGGACAGCTCTAGGTAACCTATTGGACAGGTACAGATAACTTATTGGACAGCTCTAGATAACTTATTGGACAGGTACAGGTAACTTATTGGACAGCTCTAGATAACTTATTGGACAGGTACAGGTAACTTATTGGACAGCTCTAGATAACTTATTAGACAGCTCTAGATAACTTATTGGACAGTTCTAGATAACTTATTGGACAGGTACAGGTAACTTATTGGACAGGTACAGGTAACTTATTGGACAGCTCTAGATAACTTATTGGACAGGTACAGGTAACTTATTGGACAGCTCTAGATAACTTATTGGACAGCTTTAGATAACCTATTGGACAGGTACTGGTAACTTATTGGACAGCTCTAGATAACCTATTGGACAGGTACAGATAACTTATTGGACAGGTACAGATAACTTATTGGACAGGTACAGGTAACTTATTGGACAGCTCTAGATAACCTATTGGACAGGTACAGATAACTTATTGGACAGGTACAGGTAACTTATTGGACAGCTCTAGATAACTTATTGGACAGGTACAGGTAACTTATTGGACAGGTACAGGTAGCTTATTAGACAGCTCTAAGTAACTTACATTTTTTAGATAGTTCTAATAACTTATTGGACAGCTCTAGATAACTTATTAGACAGCTCTAGATAACTTATTGGACAGCTCTAGATAACTTATTGGACAGGTACAGGAAACTTATTAGACAGCTCTAAGTAACTTACATTTTTTAGATAGTTCTAATAACTTATTGGACAGTTCTAGATAACTTATTGGACAGGTACAGGTAACTTATTGGACAGGTACAGATAACTTATTGGACAACTCTAGGTAACCTATTGGACAGGTACAGGTAACTTATTGGACAGGTACAGATAACTTTTTGGACAGGTACAGATAACTTATTGGACAGCTCTAGATAACTTATTGGACAGGTACAGGTAGCTTATTGGACAGCTCTAGATAACTTATTGGACAGGTACAGGTAACTTATTGGACAGGTACAGATAACTTATTGGACTGCTCTAGATAACTTATTGGACAGGTACAGATAACTTATTGGACAGGTACAGGTAACTTATTGGACAGCTCTAGATAACTTATTGGACAGGTACAGGTAACTTATTGGACAGCTCTAGATAACTTATTGGACAGGTACAGATAACTTATTGGACAGCTCTAGATAACTTATTGGACAGGTACAGGTAACTTATTGGACAGCTCTAGGTAACCTATTGGACAGGTACAGATAACTTATTGGACAGCTCTAGATAACTTATTGGGCAGCTCTAGGTAACCTATAGGACAGTTCTAGATAACTTATTGGACAGTTCTAGCTAGATAACTTATTGGACAGGTACAGGTAACTTATTGGACAGGTACAGGTAACTTATTGGACAGCTCTAGATAACCTATTGGACAGGTACAGATAACTTATTGGACAGCTCTAAGTAAGTTATTAGATAGTTCTGATAACTTATTGGACAGCTCTAGGTAACTTATTGGACAGGTACAGGTAACTTATTAGACAGCTCTCAGTAAGTTATTAGATAGTTCTAATAAGTTATTGGACAGCTCTAGATAACTTATTGGACAGGTACAGGTAACTTATTAGACAGCTCTCAGTAAGTTATTAGATAGTTCTAATAACTTATTGGACAGCTCTAGGTAACTTATTGGACAGGTACAGGTAACTTATTAGACAGCTCTCAGTAAGTTATTAGATAGTTCTAATAACTTATTGGACAGCTCTAGATAACTTATTGGACAGCTCTAGATAACTTATTGGACAGTTCTAGATAACTTATTGAAAAGGTACAGGTAACTTATTGGACAGCTCTAGATAACTTATTGGACAGGTACAGGTAGCTTATTGGACAGGTACAGATAACTTATTGGACAGGTACAGGTAACTTATTGGACAGCTCTAGGTAACATATTGGACAGGTACAGATAACTTATTGGACAGCTCTAGGTAACTTATTGGACAGTTCTAGATAACTTATTGGACAGTTCTAGATAACTTATTGGACAGGTACAGGTAACTTATTGGACAGGTACAGGTAACTTATTGGACAGCTCTAGATAACTTATTGGACAGGTACAGGTAACTTATTGGACAGTTCTAGATAACTTATTGGACAGGTACAGGTAACTTATTGGACAGGTACAGATAACTTATTGGACAGGTACAGGTAACTTATTGGACAGCTCTAGGTAACCTATTGGACAGGTACAGATAACTTATTGGACAGCTCTAGATAACTTATTGGACAGCTCTAGATAACTTATTGGACAGTTCTAGATAACTTATTGGACAGTTCTAGGTAACTTATTGGGCAGGTACAGGTAACTTATTGGACAGCTCTAGATAACTTATTGGACAGCTCTAGATAACCTATTGGACAGGTACAGATAACTTATTGGACAGGTACAGATAACTTATTGGACAGGTACAGGTAACTTATTGGACAGCTCTAGATAACCTATTGGACAGGTACAGATAACTTATTGGACAGGTACAGGTAACTTATTGGACAGCTCTAGATAACTTATTAGACAGCTCTAGATAACTTATTGGACAGCTCTAGATAACTTATTGGACAGGTACAGATAACTTATTGGACAGGTACAGGTAACTTATTGGACAGCTCTAGATACCTTATTAGACAGCTCTAGATAACTTATTGGACAGCTCTAGATAACTTATTGGACAGGTACAGATAACTTATTAGACAGCTCTAAGTAACTTACATTTTTTAGATAGTTCTAATAACTTATTGGACAGTTCTAGATAACTTATTGGACAGCTCTAGATAACTTATTGGACAGGTACAGATAACTTATTGGACAGGTACAGGTAACTTATTAGACAGCTCTAAGTAACTTACATTTTTTAGATAGTTCTAATAACTTATTGGACAGTTCTAGATAACTGTAACGTGGACAGGGGGAACAACGGAGCGGTCATCCATCCAAGAGCTGACCACGCTCGACGTTACGTCGGTACACAGACACGACACTCAACCGCACAGCCACAAAAGCTAGCTATTGGACTATGCAGCTGAAATGCCCATATCCATGAACCATCACATTACCCCCTTCGCCGATAAGCTTCGTCCCGAAGCTTCCATGGGTTCAACCTGGCATCCTCAGCAAACACAACTGTCCCTCTTGTTGTTATAGCGGAACCGCCTCATAACCAGACTCCCTAGTCACCAACAAGTCTCTGAACATTGTGCTTCCCATGCTGTCCGAGGGCACCCTACAGGATACCAGGCCCGTTCGCTGCCACCAAATGTAACGTGCACAGGGGGAACAACGGAGCGGTCACCCATCCAAGAGCTGACCACGATCGACGTTGCTTAACTTCGGTACACAGACACGACACACAACCGCACAGCCACAAAAGCTAGCTATTTGGACTATGCAGCTGAAATGCCCATATCCATGAACCATCACATAACTTATTGGACAGTTTAAGGTAAAAGTTCAGCTAAATGTCCATTGCTAACATTGCAGCTGTGGTTAGGTTTTTGCATAATGAAAATACAGTTTTCAACTTATGGTGAAAATTATAATCCAAATGCGATCTATATTGTTTATCAAATTCACAACTTCGCAATAATTTGACGTGTCTCTAGACGAGCTCAAAACCCTTCTTTCAAGTTGACACGATCACGTGCCTACATACATATCATTCCTTATAAGCTTGTTACGTACATATATTAACTCCAGACAGACAGAATGGGTGTTAATTTAAACACTTTTATTCTGAGGTTAAAATCCGTACATGTATTCATCTAAACTAATGTTCCATATTTACATTTTTTCTTGACGGAGTACATGTCAGTGTCAAGGACATTATGACCGGCACTAACATATTAAAATGTCCGGAATTTTGAAGGATTATCGCCGTAAACAGAATTCCTCGAATGAAACTGATAGTATAAATCAGTATTTAAATGCCAGCTGAAATTGACACTGACTTGTTGTCACGTGTGCAGTACCTCGGCCAATTACGTCTTATTTAATGAGTGGCATTTGATTATTAAATGTTTATTATGCACAGACATTAGGATTCATTTTAAAACAAATATGAAATCGTGTTTGTATTATATTTGAGGATCATCATTAACCCCTGTCTAAGACCAACAACCTGAGTTGTTTTGAGTATTATCCGGGCAGGATTTAACGGGATACCCCTTTCCCCGCCTGTAATCGCTTAACGTGATAAATTGTTCAAAATCTTTCATAAATTAAACAAAATTAAATTTGGAACAGTAGAGCTCGAGAAGTAATGGAGGAAAGCGCACAGGCAGTTACTGGAGACAGACTTGGAAAAAACATTCCAATGGGAGAAGAAAATATTCATGATTCCGAATCGAAATTCAAAAAAATATTTCCGAAACTGTACCTGGGTTTGAAGTGTGTAAATTGTGGCGTGTTGGTAGTGGCGTTCACTGTTCATCTGCATAATCTGTTTTCGGCTACTTGGGCCACTGACCACGGAGTGGACACTGCCACTGGACACCAAGGCCGCATACATCACCAACTGTTCGGGTTTACTGAGGAGGGAAATCAGGATGTTTACCCCCTTCACAGAGAAGGATGTGAGTCTTGTTTCAATTAAACCTTTATCATAACGACATAACCTATATGAACGGTGTTTCTTTATTAGTAAAAATTGTCAAAAAAAATAAAATAATAAAATCTGACATCTTTCAACTCTGTATGTGAAAACCTCGAATACATTTTTTGTTTGAGTCACGTGTTGCTATTTGTCAAAGCTAGTTACAGCTATAAACGTGCCATTGTCATTAATCAACATTAAGATCGAGTCTGATTTGTGTACATGTAATATGAACATTAATTCTAGAATATAACCTTTGTGACATTGACATTTAATTGTTATTCAGTAATATCAAATGTGGGGCATGAATATTTATTCAATTATATTAACTTTGTAACACGAACATTAATCAATCAATTATCAAATTGTTAACATGAATCTCAAATGATTGATTATTTAAGCAGTGATGTTAATTTTGTTTAGTTTCATCGGGGTATAAAAAAATTGACTGCAACTGTATGAATCCGCTTAGCGGATTCTAACAGAAGTTTGCAAACAAATATTTTTTCATAACGCTATGAAACTAAAAATTAATTGACATCAACGTTTAAAATTAATTTTTGAAAATAATTGTCTAATTTAAAACATGTTTTATGTACAATTTTATTGGTTTTCATATGGGATTCTTTTTCTCAAATCAATACGCAACGTCAATTGTCATATTATGACGTCACATTTTTCGCGCCATTCTCGGAATATTTTTCATAGTGGTATGAAAACAAAATCTCAACCAATCAGAAAGCCGCATTTTGCGTACAAACAATGGAAAATTGATTATTAATTTTTAAACAGGAATATTGATTAATTATGAATTTTGTAACATGAATATTAATTAATTAATTATCAACTTTGTAACATGAATTCCTATTGATTGATTATTAACTTTGAAACATAGCTATTAATTAATTAATTGTCAACTTTGTTACATAAATTTCAATTGGCTGATAATTAACTTTTTAGCTTGAATGTTGATTAATTAATCATTAACTCTGAAACATGAATGTTTATTAATTATTAAATTTTGTAGCATGATATTAATCAATTACCAATTAACTATTAACATGAAAACTAAGTCAGTAATTTTGACAATAACTCTACGTGGTGATCAATAATATTAATTATCCATCAGTGTTCTATATATAGTAATGGTCGTAGTCAGTATGCGTTTTCATAGGTCGTACACGGATATATGTGTACATGTGTTATATATGTTATGTGTGTTATTTTAGGGTTAACTGTAATATTTTTGTACGTTATTGAGCAATAACACAAAAAACTGGGGTGTACTCTGAATAAACCGCGAAGCGGTTTATGAAAAGAGTACTTGAACAGGTAATTATCGGTGTGTTTTCTGTTACAGATTGGCAGGATTGGAAAAAGCCTCTGATTAAGCTGGAAATTATTGCTCTGAGTCTTGGCTTCACTGCCATATTTGTCCACGGAATTATTATATTCCTGCACTTCTTACACCCTCGAAAGGCTGAGGCGATGGCTCTTCTCACGTCAGTTGTACTCCTGTCATGTGGGGGAGGTAAGTCTGACGTCAGTTGTACTCCTGTCGTGTGGGGGAGGTAAGTCTGACGTCAGTTGTACTCCTGTCGTGTGGGGAGGTAAGTCTGACGTCAGTTATACTTCTGTCGTGTGGGGAGGTAAGTCTGACGTCAGTTGTACTCCTGTCGTGTGGGGGAGGTAAGTCTGACGTCAGTTGTATTCCTGTCGTGTGGGGGAGGTAAGTCTGACGTCAGTTGTACTCCTGTCGTGTGGGGGAGGTAAGTCTGACGTCAGTTGTACTCCTGTCGTGTGGGGGAGGTAAGTCTGACGTCAGTTGTACTCCTGTCGTGTGGGGGAGGTAAGTCTGACGTCAGTTGTACTCCTGTCGTGTGGGGGAGGTAAGTCTGACGTCAGTTGTACTCCTGTCGTGTGGGGGAGGTAAGTCTAACGTCTTGTTGTACTCCTGTCGTGTGGGGGAGGTAAGTCTGACGTCAGTTGTACTCCTGTCGTGTGGGGGAGGTAAGTCTGACGTCTTGTTGTACTCCTGTCGTGTGGGGAAGGTAAGTCTGACGTCAGTTGTACTCCTGTCGTGTGGGGGAGGTAAGTCTGACGTCAGTTGTACTCCTGTCGTGTGGGGGAGGTAAGTCTGACGTCAGTTGTACTCCTGTCGTGTGGGGAGGTAAGTCTGACGTCAGTTGTACTCCTGTCGTGTGGGGAGGTAAGTCTGACGTCTGGTTGTACTCCTGTCGTGTGGGGGAGGTAAGTCTGACGTCAGTTGTACTCCTGTCGTGTGGGGGAGGTAAGTCTGACGTCAGTTGTACTCCTGTCGTGTGGGGGAGGTAAGTCTGACGTCTTGTTGTACTCCTGTCGTGTGGGGGAGGTAAGTCTGACGTCTGGTTGTACTCCTGTCATGTGGGGAGGTAAGTCTGACGTCAGTTGTACTCCTGTCGTGTGGGGGAGGTAAGTCTGACGTCTTGTTGTACTCCTGTCGTGTGGGGAGGTAAGTCTGACGTCTTGTTGTACTCCTGTCGTGTGGGGGAGGTAAGTCTGACGTCTGGTTGTACTCCTGTCGTGTGGGGGAGGTAAGTCTGACGTCAGTTGTACTCCTGTCGTGTGGGGAGGTAAGTCTGACGTCAGTTGTACTCCTGTCGTGTGGGGGAGGTAAGTCTGACGTCTGGTTGTACTCCTGTCATGTGGGGAGGTAAGTCTGACGTCAGTTGTACTCCTGTCGTGTGGGGGAGGTAAGTCTGACGTCAGTTGTACTCCTGTCATGTGGGGGAGGTAAGTCTGACGTCAGTTGTACTCCTGTCGTGTGGGGAGGTAAGTCAGACGTCTGGTTGTACTCCTGCCGTGTGGGGAGGTAAGTCTGACGTCAGTTGTACTCCTGTCGTGTGGGGGAGGTAAGTCTGACGTCAGTTGTACTCCTGTCGTGTGGGGGAAGTAAGTCAGACGTCTGGTTGTACTCCTGTCGTGTGGGGGAAGTAAGTCTGACGTCAGTTGTACTCCTGTCGTGTGGGGGAGGTAAGTCTGACGTCTGTTGTACTCCTGTCGTGTGGGGGAGGTAAGTCTGACGTCTGGTTGTACTCCTGTCGTGTGGGGGAGGTAAGTCTGACGTCAGTTATACTCCTGTCGTGTGGGGGAGGTAAGTCTGACGTCAGTTGTACTCCTGTCGTGAGGGGGAGGTAAGTATCACGTCAGTTGTACTCCTGTCGTGTGGGGGAGGTAAGTCTGACGTCTGGTTGTACTCCTGTCGTGTGGGGGAGGTAAGTCTGACGTCTTGTTGTACTCCTGTCGTGTGGGGGAGGTAAGTCTGACGTCAGTTGTACTCCTGTCGTGTGGGGAGATAAGTCTGACGTCTGGTTGTACTCCTGTCGTGTGGGGGAGGTAAGTCTGACGTCAGTTATACTCCTGTCGTGTGGGGGAGGTAAGTCTGACGTCAGTTGTACTCCTGTCGGGGGGGGGGGGGGGGTAAGTATGATGTCTGGGTGTACTCCTGTCGTGTGGGGGAGGTAAGTCTGACGTCAGTTGTACTCCTGTCGTTTGGGGGAGGTAAGTCGGACGTCTGGTTGTACTCCTGTCGTGTGGGGAGGTAAGTCTGACGTCAGTTGTACTCCTGTCGTGTGTGTATGTGTGTGTGGGGGGGGGGAGGTAAGTCTGACGTCAGTTGTACTCCTGTCGTGTGGGGGAGGTAAGTCTGACGTCAGTTGTACTCCTGTCATGTCGGGAGGTAAGTCAGAAGTCTGGTTGTACTCCTGTCGTGTGGGGGAGGTAAGTCTGACGTCAGTTGTACTCCTGTCGTGTGGGGGGGGGGGGGGGGGGGTAAGTCTGACGTCAGTTGTACTCCTGTCGTGTAGGGGAGGTAAGTCTGACGTCTTGTTGTACTCCTGTCGTGTGGGGGGGGGGGGGGGGGGGGGGGGGTAAGTCTGACGTCAGTTGTACTCCTGTCGTGTGGGGGAGGTAAGTCTGACGTCAGTTGTACTCCTGTCGTGTGGGGAGGTAAGTCTGACGTCAGGTTATACTCCTGTCATGTGGGGGAGGTAAGTCTGACGTCTGGTTATACTCCTGTCGTGTGGGGAGGTAAGTCTGACGTCTGGTTGTACTCCTGTCGTGTGGGGAGGTAAGTCTGACGTCTGGTTGTACTCCTGTCGTGTGGGGGAGGTAAGTCTGACGTCAGTTGTACTCCTGTCGTGTGGGGGAGGTAAGTCTGACGTCAGTTGTACTCCTGTCGTGTGGGGGAGGTAAGTCTGACGTCTGGTTGTACTCCTGTCGTGTGGGGGAGGTAAGTCTGACGTCAGGTTGAACTCCTGTCGTGTGGGGAGGTAAGTCAGACGTCTGGTTGTACTCCTGCCGTGTGGGGAGATAAGTCTGACGTCAGTTGTACTCCTGTCGTGTGGGGGAGGTAAGTCTGACGTCAGTTGTACTCCTGTCGTGTGGGGGAGGTAAGTCAGACGTCTGGTTGTACTCCTGTCGTGTGGGGGAGGTAAGTCTGACGTCAGTTGTACTCCTGTCGTGAGGGGGAGGTAAGTATCACGTCAGTTGTACTCCTGTCGTGTGGGGGAGGTAAGTCTGACGTCTGGTTGTACTCCTGTCGTGTGGGGGAGGTAAGTCTGACGTCAGTTGTACTCCTGTCGTGTGGGGAGGTAAGTCTGACGTCTGGTTGTACTCCTGTCGTGTGGGGGAGATAAGTCTGACGTCAGGTTGAACTCCTGTCGTGTGGGGAGGTAAGTCAGACGTCTGGTTGTACTCCTGCCGTGTGGGGAGGTAAGTCTGACGTCAGTTGTACTCCTGTCGTGTGGGGGAGGTAAGTCTGACGTCAGTTGTACTCCTGTCGTGTGGGGAGGTAAGTCTGACGTCTGGTTGTTCTCCTGTCGTGTGGGGGAGGTAAGTCTGACGTCAGTTGTACTCCTGTCGTGAGGGGGAGGTAAGTATCACGTCAGTTGTACTCCTGTCGTGTGGGGGAGGTAAGTCTGACGTCTGGTTGTACTCCTGTCGTGTGGAGGAGGTAAGTCTGACGTCAGTTGTACTCCTGTCGTGTGGAGGAGGTAAGTCTGACGTCAGTTGTACTCCTGTCGTGTGGGGAGGTAAGTCTGACGTCAGTTGTACTCCTGTCGTGTGGGGAGGTAAGTCTGACGTCTGGTTGTTCTCCTGTCGTGTGGGGGAGGTAAGTCTGACGTCAGTTGTACTCCTGTCATGTGGGGGAGGTAAGTCTGACGTCTGGTTGTACTCCTGTCGTGTGGGGAGGTAAGTCAGACGTCTGGTTGTACTCCTGCCGTGTGGGGAGGTAAGTCTGACGTCAGTTGTACTCCTGTCGTGTGGGGAGGTAAGTCTGACGTCAGTTGTACTCCTGTCGTGTGGGGAGGTAAGTCTGACGTCTGGTTGTTCTCCTGTCGTGTGGGGGAGGTAAGTCTGACGTCAGTTGTACTCCTGTCGTGAGGGGGAGGTAAGTATCACGTCAGTTGTACTCCTGTCGTGTGGGGGAGGTAAGTCTGACGTCTGGTTGTACTCCTGTCGTGTGGAGGAGGTAAGTCTGACGTCAGTTGTACTCCTGTCGTGTGGGGAGATAAGTCTGACGTCTGGTTATACTCCTGTCATGTGGGGGAGGTAAGTCTGACGTCTGGTTATACTCCTGTCGTGTGGGGAGGTAAGTCTGACGTCAGTTGTACTCCTGTCGTGTGGGGGAGGTAAGTCTGACGTCAGTTGTACTCCTGTCGGGGGGGGTGGGGGGTAAGTCTGACGTCAGTTGTACTCCTGTCGGGGGGGGGGGTAAGTCTGACGTCAGTTGTACTCCTGTCGTGTGGGGAGGTAAGTCTGACGTCAGGTTATACTCCTGTCATGTGGGGGAGGTAAGTCTGACGTCAGTTGTACTCCTGTCGTGTGGGGAGGTAAGTCTGACGTCAGTTGTACTCCTGTCGTGTGGGGGAGGTAAGTCTGACGTCAGTTGTACTCCTGTCGTGTGGGGGAGGTAAGTCTGACGTCAGTTGTACTCCTGTCGGGGGGGGGGGGTAAGTCTGACGTCAGTTGTACTCCTGTCGTGTGGGGAGGTAAGTCTGACGTCAGGTTATACTCCTGTCATGTGGGGGAGGTAAGTCTGACGTCAGTTGTACTCCTGTCGTGTGGGGGAGGTAAGCCTGACGTCAGTTGTACTCCTGTCGTGTGGGGAGGTAAGTCAGACGTCTGGTTGTATTCCTGCCGTGTGGGGAGGTAAGTCTGACGTCAGTTGTACTCCTGTCGTGTGGGGAGGTAAGTCTGACGTCAGTTGTACTCCTGTCGTGTGGGGAGGTAAGTCTGACGTCTGGCTGTACTCCTGTCGTGTGGGGGAGGTAAGTCTGACGTCAGTTGTACTCCTGTCGTGTGGGGAGGTAAGTCTGACGTCTGGTTGTTCTCCTGTCGTGTGGGGGAGGTAAGTCTGACGTCAGTTGTACTCCTGTCGTGAGGGGGAGGTAAGTATCACGTCAGTTGTACTCCTGTCGTGTGGGGGAGGTAAGTCTGACGTCTGGTTGTACTCCTGTCGTGTGGGGGAGGTAAGTCTGACGTCAGTTGTACTCCTGTCGTGTGGGGAGGTAAGTCTGACGTCTGGTTGTACTCCTGTCGTTTGGGGGAGATAAGTCTGACGTCAGTTATACTCCTGTCGTGTGGGGGAGGTAAGTCTGACGTCAGTTGTGCTCCTGTCGGGGGGGGGGGGGGGGGGGTAAGTATGATGTCTGGGTGTACTCCTGTCGTGTGGGGGAGGTAAGTCTGACGTCAGTTGTACTCCTGTCGTTTGGGGGAGGTAAGTCGGACGTCTGGTTGTACTCCTGTCGTGTGGGGAGGTAAGTCTGACGTCAGTTGTACTCCTGTCGTGTGGGGGGGGGGGGGGGGGGGGGTAAGTCTGACGTCAGTTGTACTCCTGTCGTGTGGGGGAGGTAAGTCTGACGTCAGTTGTACTCCTGTCGTGTGGGGGAGGTAAGTCTGACGTCTGGTTGTACTCCTGTCGTGTGGGGGAGGTAAGTCTGACGTCAGTTGTACTCCTGTCGTGTGGGGGAGGTAAGTCTGACGTCAGTTGTACTCCTGTCGTGTGGGGGAGGTAAGTCTGACGTCAGTTGTACTCCTGTCGTGTGGGGGGGGGGGGGGTAAGTCTGACGTCAGTTGTACTCCTGTCGTGTAGGGGAGGTAAGTCTGACGTCTTGTTGTAGTCCTGTCGTGTGGGGGGGGGGGGGGGGGGTAAGTCTGACGTCAGTTGTACTCCTGTCGTGTGGGGGAGGTAAGTCTGACGTCAGGTTGAACTCCTGTCGTGTGGGGAGGTAAGTCAGACGTCTGGTTGTACTCCTGCCGTGTGGGGAGGTAAGTCTGACGTCAGTTGTACTCCTGTCGTGTGGGGGAGGTAAGTCTGACGTCAGTTGTACTCCTGTCGTGTGGGGGAGGTAAGTCTGACGTCAGTTGTACTCCTGTCGGGGGGGGGGGGTAAGTATGATGTCTTGGTGTACTCCTGTCGTGTGGGGGAGGTAAGTCTGACGTCAGTTGTACTCCTGTCGTTTGGGGGAGGTAAGTCGGACGTCTGGTTGTACTCCTGTCGTGTGGGGAGGTAAGTCTGACGTCAGTTGTACTCCTGTCGTGTGTGTGTGGGGGGGGGGGGGGGGGGAGGTAAGTCTGACGTCAGTTGTACTCCTGTCGTGTGGGGGAAGTAAGTCTGACGTCAGGTTATACTCCTGTCGTGTGGGGGAGGTAAGTCTGACGTCAGTTGTACTCCTGTCATGTGGGGGAGGTAAGTCTGACGTCAGTTGTACTCATGTCGTGTGGGGGAGGTAAGCCTGACGTCAGTTGTACTCCTGTCGTGTGGGGGAGGTAAGCCTGACGTCAGTTGTACTCCTGTCATGTGGGGAGGTAAGTCGGACGTCAGGTTGTACTCCTGTCATGTGGGGAGGTAAGTCTGACGTCAGTTGTACTCCTGTCGTGTGGGGGAGGTAAGTCTGACGTCTTGTTGTACTCCTGTCGTGTGGGGGAGGTAAGTCTGACGTCAGTTGTACTCCTGTCGTGTGGGGGAGGTAAGTCTGACGTCAGTTGTACTCCTGTCGTGTGGGGGAGGTAAGTCTGACGTCTGGTTGTACTCCTGTCGTGTGGGGGAGGTAAGTCTGACGTCAGTTGTACTCCTGTCGTGTGGGGGAGGTAAGTCTGACGTCAGTTGTACTCCTGTCATGTGGGGGAGG
Source organism: Pecten maximus (assembly GCF_902652985.1). Taxonomy (NCBI): domain Eukaryota; kingdom Metazoa; phylum Mollusca; class Bivalvia; order Pectinida; family Pectinidae; genus Pecten; species Pecten maximus. The sequence goes on along the minus strand of NC_047032.1, from coordinate 3,462,935 downwards.
TACAGTGTAAGTCTGACGTCAGTTGTACTCCTGTCGTGTGGGGGAGGTAAGTCTGACGTCAGTTGTACTCCTGTCGTGTGGGGGAGGTAAGTCTGACGTCAGTTGTACTCCTGTCGTGTGGGGGAGGTAAGTCTGACGTCAGTTGTACTCCTGTCGTGTGGGGGGGGGAGGTAAGTCTGACGTCAGTTGTACTCCTGTCGTGTGGGGGAGGTAAGTCTGACGTCTGGTTGTACTCCTGTCGTGTGGGGAGGTAAGTCTGACGTCAGGTTGTACTCCTGTCGTGTGGGGAGGTAAGTCAGACGTCTGGTTGTACTCCTGCCATGTGGGGAGGTAAGTCTGACGTCAGTTGTACTCCTGTCGTGTGGGGAGGTAAGTCTGACGTCTTGTTGTACTCCTGTCGTGTGGGGGAGGTAAGTCAGACGTCTGGTTGTACTCCTGTCGTGTGGGGAGGTAAGTCAGACGTCTGGTTGTACTCCTGCCGTGTGGGGAGGTAAGTCTGACGTCAGTTGTACTCCTGTCGTGTGGGGAGGTAAGTCTGACGTCAGTTGTACTCCTGTCGTGTGGGGAGGTAAGTCTGACGTCTGGTTGTACTCCTGTCGTGTGGGGGAGGTAAGTCTGACGTCAGTTGTACTCCTGTCGTGTGGGGGAGGTAAGTCTGACGTCAGTTGTACTCCTGTCGTGTGGGGGAGGTAAGTCTGACGTCAGTTGTACTCCTGTCGTGAGGGGGAGGTAAGTCTGACGTCAGTTGTACTCCTGTCGTGTGGGGGAGGTAAGTCTGACGTCAGTTGTACTCCTGTCGTGTGGGGAGGTAAGTCTGACGTCAGTTGTACTCCTGTCGTGTGGGGAGGTAAGTCTGACGTCAGGTTATACTCCTGTCGTGTGGGGGAGGTAAGTATGAGGTCTTGTTGTACTCCTGTCGTGTGGGGGAGGTAAGTCTGACATCTGGTTGTACTCCTGTCGTGTGGGGAGGTGATATTGATAAGTATGGGTTTCAAATATTATACCACGTGACTTTTCTGTAGTAACCCAGTATCTCCCCCTTTCATCTACGTGCGTCCAATAGCGATTGATATAACCCCCTTTTTATCATTGTTGTAAAAATTGTATAGGTACGTTGTTGTGTTAACAGGCGGCCTGTTGGTGAAGACGAGTCTGGATTACAGCAGCACCCGTCCGGTGTATGGGTTCCGAGACACGACAGTTCCGTCTACCTTCGTTACCGACATTACTGAGGAGACCGGCGGAATGGAGGCGGTGATAGCCGGAGCGATGTACTTCATCGCCGGCGTTATTGACGTCATGTTAATATTGATTACCTCATCCAATCTTCCAATTAACCCTGACGTCACCACACCAACAAAAACCCATGACGTCACCACACTAACGAAAACCCCTGACGTCACCACACTAACGAAAACCCCAGACGTCACCACACCAACGAAAACTCCCGACGTCACCACAATAACGAAAACCCCTGACGTCACCACACTAACGAAAACTCCTGTCGCCATCAGATCATTGGAGAAAGAAGGGCCTTCCCTGGCCAACTAGACAGCCAGCTTAGACCGACAAGATCTAGATCTAGAACACAGTTTGTACATGACATTCTGCTGTAAATACACATCTGCGTCATTTTCGTAATTATTGGAACATTGAATCTGACCATTGTCCATTTTATGGCGATATACTATCACTCAAATGAATCACATGTTTGATCAACGGATTACTATTATGTAAATAAATCTACTTTATATTGTAACATTCAACTCAATGATCGCAATGGTATCCTTAACAAGTTGAAATCTTAGATAGATAAAATGATTACTTACATCAATCTGCTTGTAACAATGTAGGAATTTTACTGAATAGAATTGCTATGTTGTAATATCAAACTCATTATTAAAACACAGTTACGATAACCTCTATTGTAATTTGCGTAATGTGTCCAGCATAAACAATAGGCATTACCTGTACACACCTGTAGCTGTCTAATAAGTACACAAATCATTCATTTTTTTGGATTGCTAGGTAACTTATTGGACAGTTACACGTAACTTATTGGACAACTACAGATAACTTATTGGACAGATACAGGTAACTTATTGGACAACTACAGATAACTTATTGGACAGTTACAGGTAGCTTATTGGACAACTACATGTAACTTATTGGACAGTTACAGGTAGCTTATTGGACAACTACAGATAACTTATTGGACAGTTACAGGTAGCTTATTGGACAACTACAGATAACTTATTGGACAGTTACAAGTAGCTTATTGGACAACTACAGATAACTTATTGGACAGTTACAGGTAGCTTATTGTACAACTACAGATAACTTATTGGACAGTTACAGGTAGCTTATTGGACAACTACAGATAACTTATTGGACAGTTACAGGTAGCTTATGTGACAACTACAGATAACTTATTGGACAGCTACAGGTAGCTTATTGGACAACTACAGATAACTTATTGGACAGTTACAGGTAGCTTATTGGACAACTACAGACAACTTATTGGACAGTTACAGGTAGCTTATTGGACAACTACAGATAACTTATTGGACAGTTACAGGTATCTTATTGGACAGTTACAGGTAACTTATTGGACAGTTACAGGTAAATTATTGGACAGTTACAGGTAACTTATTGAAAAGTAACCGGTAACTTACTGGACAGTTACAGGTAACTTATTGGACAGTTACAGGTAACTTATTGGACGACTACAGATAACTCATGTAACAACTACAGGTAATTTATTGGACAGCCATATGTAGATTATTGGACGGCTACGGGTAAGATTTTAAATGAGCACATTAGTAGAAATCGGGAAATATAACAATACAGTATCGGGATGTAAACAAAGGATAAACACGAAAACAAATAACTACCTTACTGAACAACCCGTCGTATGCCATTCAGAGCAATTACGGTAAAGAGTCTTGCCCAAGAACACGACCACGACAGTACAGACCGGCCCGTCTCTCAGCTTCCCGAGAAACACAAACCGACACCAGTGTGGAGCGTCGAACCACGCCCATCAACCCTTCATCTGTAGTAACATCTCCAACGCTCTCACCGACAGATCTTTAGCGGCTCCCACTTACATATATCTCAATACTCCAATGAGAGATACATATCGCTCTTAACACCACACAAATACACTTAATTACGCCGTTTTTGATTGGGTGTCCACTGTAACTAGACAAAATATTTAATTGCGCCGATTTTTATCCTTTGAACTCGTGTTTTCGGCATCATGTTGGACAAACAGTTTTGAAGTCTTGCGCTTCCCCGCCAATTTTTATGATTTATTTCATTTCGCCCCGAGATATATATATATATATATATATATAAATCCAAGCACTATTTGAAAAGAATCCGGATGCGAAAATTTGTAAGTTGCCGCCAAAAGTTGAAAATATGCTATTTTAGAACAACTAGCAAATTCCATTCACTCACACTGCCGTAGAAGTCGGCTTGTAGAATTATGGGTAATATTCCCCACAAGACGACTTTATAGAAAGATAATTACGACTTCCCCGCAAACCTAAGAGCAGTGATAATTATTCCCCATAAATAGGCATATTAAGAGAGAAACCTAAGTATACATTCCAATTCAAGCAAAGAATGAGAATATTAACATACCATCCCCCACCCAAACCCAAACCGCGGAAATCGCTAAGATAAGGTTACCGCTAAAATACATAAGTTTACAGTATAGACTTATTCTACTGCGATAAAAGACTTGATACTGTACATACATTTTATTCAATATAGACTTTTGTGTTTGAGTAATGCATCATTCATTCAATGACCAACTTGTCCGAGCGGGATTCCCCCAAAAGAGTTTATGTTTGCTTTGTTTCCAACAAAGCATTTAGCCAAACAGAGGATGTGTTTCTATATGACCCCGGGGAAAAAATAAAAATCTGTCTACATACAATACCATGCATAGTGATCGGATATTCAAGGACAAGCTGACCAATAGCAAATTATCGATAATCAATATTCAATAATCCACAATCGATCATCAATAATCAACAATCGATAATTAATAATCAATATTCAATAATCAACAATCGATAATTAATAATCAACAATCCCTATTCAATAATCAATATTCAACAATCAACAATCGATAATCAATAATCAACAATCGATAATCAATAATCAATATTCAAAAATCAACAATTAATAATCAACATTCAATAATCAACAATCGATAATCAATAAATGATAATCAATAGTTGATTATTAATAATCGATAATTAATACTTCTTTTAGACAGTTCAAATTTTCTCTTGAAGTGTATTTCAATCACGTGCTAGGATACTTTAGCCAATCAATAAACAGCCTACTTAATTTGCCATGTTGCAAAGTTACAGAATATCGAAAAGTAACTTTTAACATCAAAGGCTTGAACTTGGCAGTTTCGTATCATACTTAAAATAAATCATGTCGTTTGCAATCAATCATAATATCCAGGACATATAATATCATAGATCGAATTAAGTAGAGGCATGAACCGAAATCTCCCAAGATCACATAACACATCTCACCAGCATTCACAGTCAGGTATGTGATGACAGCAAGCCTGTAGTTTAATCGCCGTGACCCCTTGTATGTCTTAGACTGCCTGGTATCTGCGGATTGTAACCAGTCCTGGGTATATTTGTATATATACTGATTAATATTGATTGGTTCTTACCCAAGGATATTTATTACAAGTATATATATACCTCATAGATACCATTCTGATCCCCCCGGAACATCGAACTTTATCCTTTAATCCTCTACCGGTCATCAGCTAAAAATATCGGTCAGTGAATAGTTTTCTTCCCTGAGAATATTTCTTGGTGTTTAATTATATAAACCAGGACGTGGAGAAGGAATCTCTCACAGAATCGTATTTTATATAAGCTTTGAACAGTGGTTTTAATGTTGTTACAGTCGATATGGCAGCAAGATGTATGATGGGCAAATGGCATGGGAACACGTAGACATGTCCATATGTTAATTGTGTGTCCCAACATCCATCACCATATACACGTAGACATGTCCTTACAGTGGCGTAGGAAGTCGTCAAAAAGTGAGGGGGGGGGGGGGGGGGGGGGGGGCAATATATTTTTTTTAACCTTAAAATTTTACGCACTAAACAAATCGTATGCCATCTCCGCAAAATTAGCCAATAATTATCATTCCAACATCCCATGATAATTCATGTAGTACAAATAAGTTATTTACGCAAATCAGGATATATTATTTATAGCAAAACATGAATCACCAGGCCAGGATCCAGTAATTTAGTGATAATGCGAGCGCCGTAGGCGCGAGACGATTTTTTTCCTTTTTGTGAGGGGTCTAGGGGCCGCCCAGCGGGTCACAGGGTGGCGAAGCCCCCCTGTGGAAAATAAATATAGCAAATTTGCAATCTGCAATCGAAAGGGGGGCAGTAAGTTAGTGATCATGCGAGCGCCGTAGGCGCGAACCGATTTTTTTTCCGATTTTTAAGTCTATTAAAAAAATTTCCTCCTCCGAAAAAAGGTAAAATTTACCTAGAATAGGTATTCACTTTAAAAACTTATTATTTTCCTTAATAACTGACAGATTTTTAACTTTTCGAATCTGATAGAATGTGTATCTAAAGCGAACCCTATATGCTGCTAATTTGTCGACAACAGATGCCAGTGCCGTTTCATGTTATACGATGTTTCCACATTCGTACCTGTCGGTAATTAGTAATACTCTATTCACGTTAAAACCGCGCATTCTTATTCATGTTGTGTTTCTGTCTTGTTCTCATTATGAACTCAATCAACTTCACAAATTATCATCAACTTATCGAATTTATGTGATGAAGTTAAGCAAAATTTCGTATTAAGATATAAATATTGACTTACCAGGCTAGTGCAGACGACCGACACACAGGTCTGAGGATTGATATACTAGTATAAAAGTCGGAATGTTCCGGATGTAAAAGATAAAGTTTTTATCGTTGCCTTCAAGAAAACATTTTCGGTTCGAAACATTTACATATATTTATCGAAATGAATATAAAAATTTGTATTTTTCCCCTTTTTTTAGATTTTGGATGTCAAAAAGTGGGGGGGGGGGGGGGGCAAGAAGATATGTTTGCCCCCCCCCCCCCCCCCCCCTCCACTCTAAAAAGTGGGGAGGGGAAAGCCCACCCCCCCCCACCCCCCACCCCCGCTTCCTATGCCACTGCCTTATGTTAATTGTGAAGTGTCCCAACATTCATAACTAGATACACGTAGACGTATCGCGCACGGGATTACCGCGTGAATACAATGACAGACAATGGGTCCCAAATAATGCACGAGACAACATCATACGGCCTCTCGGACTCTAAAGTCAAGACTCCTAAAACAAGACATGTAATTGCTTCATTGTAGCATGTTATAATGAGGAAGTCGTATCGTCCCAAGACGGCTTATGGAGCAAACTCAATTAAACTCAAAAGAGTTTAAAACAAAACGTATACATAATGGAATGTACAGCTCATCATATTAAAATACCATCAATACAATATTGAATGTTGTACCAATCCTCACGGTAATGACAAAGTTACCAATATATTTGTCATAGTTTTACATTTGCATGTACGTCATTCCCATTCATAGTATATCTGTTATAAATCCGCCTGTGAACCCCAAATCAGAGTAATTAATTTTTACGTTAATCAAACAAGCGAAATAAAGTATCTTTGTCTCGTCACAGTGAACGACCAGTTAAAAACGGCGTAAAAAGTATCTTTTTTTCTTGCAACTGTGAACACCAATCAAAACCGGCGTAATGTATCTTTGTCTTGTAACTGTGAACGCCAATCAAAAACGGCGTAATAAAGTATCTTTGTCTTGTCACAGTGAACGACCAATCAAAAACGGCGTAATAAAGTATCTTTGTCTTGTCACAGTGAACGACCAGTCAAAAACGGCATAATAAAGTATCTTTGTCTTGTCACAGTGAACGACCAATCAAAAACGGCGTAATTAAGTATCTTTGTCTTGTCACAGTGAACGCCCAATCTACAACGGCATAATAAAGTATCTTTGTCTTGTCACAGTGAACGACCAGTCAAAAACGGCGTAATAAAGTATCTTTGTCTTGTCACAGTGAACGACCAATCAAAAACGGCGTAATAAAGTATCTTTGTCTTGTAACTGTGAACGCCAATCAAAAACGGCGTAATTAAGTATCTTTGTCTCGTCACAGTGAACGCTAAATCAAAAACGGCGTACTTAAGTATCTTTGTCTGGAAACTGTTAATGCCCAATCAAACACGACGTAATAAAGCATAATTGTCTGGTTACTGTGATCGCCCAATAAAAAACCTCTTGTCCATATCTACTGTCAGTCCACAATCTCAGGCTGGACGACATCTGGGAGTATAACCAGAATACACTTAATCAGTGACTTTAACAATACAAAACAAAACAAAACACGGGGATGTCGTCATTCAATGACCAAAGTTGTCAATAGGGCAATGCATATACGAAACCAAACCAAGACTTTCCATTTTTTCTTTTTAAATTTAATTAATTAATTTATTAATTATTTATTTATTTATTTATTTATCTATTATTTATTTATTATCATTTATCTATTTATTTAGTTATTTAGTTATTATTTATTTATTTATTTATTATTTAGTTATATATTTATTATTATCTATTTATTTATTTATTATTAGTTATTTATTATTTATCTATTTATTCTATTTACCCTGTCGCTGATTCTTTAATAGTATGATTAGTTAAGGTGTGAATCTGCATTAACATCTAAGCGGCACCATCACATTAGAAAAGATGAGCTGAAGCATTCGATTTACCTTACACATTACACAATCTTGTCCATGCCAGTTGACATTCATATTGCCCATGAATGTCATGTATGAAAGTGCGCAATCAATTGATTTCTCATACCTATGTCCGAGAGGTCCCCACATAATATCAAACACCATCCCATGAAGATAGGTAAATCCTGCTGATCTATTTTAAATCCTATATATCGAATGCCTTTAAACTATTGATTCTTGGCGCTTAACTAGCGCGGTCAGAGTCGAGACAGTGGCAGTATAATACAGCGCCCTCTATCTAAGACGGTGTATCGCTTCAGACCCACACAGGTTTTCTCGCGCTCAATACAAATGGCTGCAAAAACGGGTGAAAAGATACCAACAGCGAGCGTGTCCCCTCAGCAGGTTAGCTCCAGTAAAACGACAAGTGTCAAAGTGGCCGTTAAAACTGTCCAGGAAAACAAATGGACAGAAAACACAGCGAGTATAACGCCAGATGATTCTGGTACCGGGAACACCGGAACCGGAAACACAATCTTAACGGTAGTCATCCTCATCCTCAAGTTCTGTGTACTGGGCATGCTCATTGCGGCGGTAGGCCTTCAGGTCCAGAGTCTGTTCAACTCCTACTGGGGGTACGATGATTATTTTGACTTCGGATACGAGGGTAGGATCTACCACAGTCTCTGGGGGTTCTACGAACTCGGTGACCCAAACCTGTTCAGCGTCCACAAGGAAGGAAGTAAGAATTGTTTATTTATATTTTTGATATTTTTTTTTTTCATTTATTTGTCATTTAACCGTATTTTTTTATTTGATATTCGCCACGCTGGCTATGATTTATTGCGGTCGTTGGAATACATGCATGCACTACTCGCGCGCGCACGTTAGTGCAGGCAAAACACATCCGACGTGATCGGTTGGATTTAAAGATAAAAAAATATTCTTATCAGTTGCGATGCCGGGTCTGTGGTGTTTGGTTTGTGTATTGGAAGTCTGCCTCCATGATAGTCATATTTTAGAACTACAAGTTCGAAATCAGGTAAGGATGAATTGCTTGCCATTGGCCAATTTTCACTCATGAAATCTAGTTTTATTTTCATATTCTTTTTGATTTGACGAAATAGTATTTAAATAATGTTTTCATATAATTTGAAAAATATCTTAAATTCGTAAGATCGTAAACATGATCGGCATAAACAAGTTATTATGTAAACACAAAAAGAAAACAATAGTAAAATTATAAGATATAAATAACTCGTAAAATAACAAGTGAATCACTTATAGAATTATTTACGTAATCGTTGCCAAAGTGTAGTTATCAACGGTAAGCAATCCAACTTAGCCTATATTACAGCGGGTGTTCCGCAAGGTTCAATCCTTGGCCCACTACTTTTCTTAATTTTCATAAATGACATTGTTAATAACATTAGCTGTGCTATAAAACTGTTTGCTGATGACACATCTCTGTATGTCATCGTAGAATCTCCACATCTTAGCGCTAACCTGTTAAATGATAACCTTAGTAAAATTAACGAATGGTCTAAAACATGGCTTGTTAACTTTAACCCTTCTAAAACTCTAACAATGACCGTAAGCAAAAAAACTAACAAACCGATCCACCCTTCCCTATTCATGAATAATACCATACTTACGGAAGTCACCTCACACACACATCTAGGTATCACACTCTCAGCTAACGGAAACTGGACTGATCATTTACAGCACATTATAAGCAAAGCCTCTAAAAAAAACTAGCTGCCCTTAGAAATCTCAAATTTAGCATTGATCGGAAATCCCTTCAAACTTTATACTGTTCATTTATTAGACCTTTAATAGAATATGGAGACATTGTCTGGGACAATATAACATTAGGCCAAAGTAAATTATTGGAAAGTATACAACTTGAAGCTGCTAGGATCATTACCGGGGCTACAAAACTTACAAGTCACGACCGCCTATATTTAGAGTCTGGTTTAGATACTCTTGTTAACAGAAGAAGAAAACATAAAATTATTAAATTTCATCAGATGGTTCATGGCCAATGTCCTACCTACTTAACAAACTTGCTTCCAGCTCGCCACTCCAATATCCACTCCTACAACACAAGAAGAGCCGACTCCTTCAAATTAATTCCCTGCCGAACTAATCTCTTCAAAGACTCTTTCCTTCCCTCTTCTGTTGTTCTGTGGAACGCACTCCCTGAGGTCATAAAAACTAACCCCTCTATTATTAATCTTAAAAAATTCCTCAATGCTGGCACTGAAACCGTACCCCTATATTACTATCGTTGTAAAACTAGACACAGTCAGATTCACCACGCACGACTCAGGATGCATTGTAGTTCTCTGAACAGTCATTTATATATACGCAATCTAGTTAACAGTCCCCTGTGTTCATGCAACTTATCTGACGAAACTACAGAGCACTTCCTTCTTTACTGTCCAAACTACCAGCACATCAGAATTCAATGTTTTAGAAACTTACCTCCCGACTACAATGTTAACATTTTATTATATGGTAACCCTGATATGCCAGACCAGTATAACGAAAATATCTTTGATATTGTTCAAACATTTATTATGCATTCTAAAAGATTCTAGAGTCACTGGTACACGTCTAACATCACATTCTTATAATGTGTGCTTTTTATATGCGCAATATCTATACGTACCGAAAACACCATACGATTCCATACCGCAGACCTGGTTACCGATATAAGGTTGTAAGGTTGTAATACAATTATTTCGGTTAATACATGTGCAAATATATTTATATGCATATATATATATTAAGAAATTAATCCTATCGGTAAATCCATGTAACAGTTTCCTCTTCTCAACCCCACACGCTTTCCTCCCCTCCCCGCACCCCCTCACTACCTGTATTATATAATGTAGTCCACTTTGTCAGTACCGTCATTTTGCCAATATGTTACAACTTATGGAGACAGATTAATATAAGTACACTGTACTTGTTTCTGAATCCGATCATTTTCTTTTATGTTGCTGTACTACATGTTGTATCGAATCACGAATAAAATACAATTTAAACTTATAGAATACAAATGGAAAGTTTAAGAATATATATACGAAATAATCAATGCAAATTATTTTCTTTACAATACAGTTGTGAAATATAGAATATAAAAAGATAATTATACAATACAAATTAGATATGAATTATATATTAATTACAGAACAAAAATACATTGTAATATAAATATTTCAATTTCTACTCAAGTTGGACTCAATGAAACTACCAAACTTAATCTGTTTCATTTGCTCATGAATTTGACCAGATTAACACTGATCAGTGCGTATGAATACATGGTTAAAATCCTTCCGCGGAAGAATTTCACTTTTTCTACATTGTTGTTATAAACATGGAATAATTATTAAAATTATCAAATTCATAATGTATTCTTGTATTTTATGAAAGGCCTGATATGCTAAATACTACTTTTTGACAAAATAATGCTGTTTTTAATCCTAAAATTGCGGACTATTTTACTCGACCGACTAGACATGCACAATCCGGAACTCCTCGGGCTTTTCCGCATTTGGACTTGCACATGCTTCGAGACATTAATATCTAGACCGACTTTTTTATTCCAAAAAAAAACAAAACAAATTGAAATATAAGGATTGAATCTTCGCAGTTCATTAAATTTGTCTCAAGAGCAACTCAATTCATGACCCCATGAAATCGACCAAATCAAGATTCAATCCTTAAATAAATAGAGGATATCTAACAGCACAATATCTTCATTAATTTAAAATATATTTCACGAGTGGGACTAATATTTTGATATTTTTTTCACAAGAACGCTAATGAAAAATATCAGAAAAAAGTGATATTTTTCAACGGTGAAAACAATTACTTTCATAGAATGATTTTTTTTTTTTTTAATATTTCACTGGTAAAAAATGTCATAAAAAGCGTATTGATTACAAATAGAAAATACACAATATAAATAAAAACACAATGAATATCAACACAAAATCATTGAATAATGCAACGTTTGGCATGTCATACTGATCCCCCCATGTCATTTTGACTTACTATTAGTTATCAAAAGCTTTATTATTATTATTATTATTTTTGTTGAATTTATTTATTTATTTGTTTATCTAATTATTTATTTATTTATTTGAAATTCATTGATTAATTTGATATTTATTTATTTATTTATTTGATATCTTTATTTATCTATTTGATATCTATTTATTTATTTATTTTGGTTTGCTGACTAGAGAGGTTGCTCAACAATGTCTTTATCCAAACGACTTACTACCATTTTTTGTACTATTTCACTGTAAATAGATTTTGGTCAATCCTGAAAGTCCACTTATTACACACACTACCATTCAAAACATACGTCCTCTTTCTCATATGATTAGAGCTTTCCATGATTTTGAACACCTGAAAATGGCACAGACACATACATGGAGGATGAAATCGTAAGAATGTTCAGTTTGACAATACTGTATCAACTAACTTATAAGAATTCGCTGTGCCCCTCCCTCTCTTAGCCGAAAAAGTTTTGTGTTCACGAGGATGGGTGTATTGAAACGTTTATCAGAGGAGGTGACAGAAACCTTGGATAGTCACTGAATTTCAGATACTGATATATTAACGATGAGTTATTTTTAGATAACATAAACTATATTGACCATGTCAACTGGATAATCGAAATCAAGGACTACTCAACACTAGCCGCTCACCTCGATCTTTAGCTGCAACGTAAACCAGCATGGACAGATTACAACTAAGCTGCATATTACGTGTGATGATTTTCTAACTTAATTTTCCATTTCTAGATAGTATCATACCCGCTTTTCTTATGTTGTTTACATGTCCTTATTTCCTTGTGTGATCAGGCGTACTCGATGATTGTTGGTTTGTTGGTATACCTTGTGATTCCGTTGTCATCAAGCTAGTTCTCAATTTGAGAATGTGACGAGTGTCATTGATGGAGCGAAACACGCTTAGTCTCCCGAAACAATTGGTCCTCTTCCCTTGTACTGTTTCAGGGGTCTCTAAGAAAATTTATGTTTTCTTCATATTTTACCATCGTTTCATCGATTTTGATTTAGACTTACTGTCTATTTGGTTGTAAGTTTTCTATGATGTTTTAAAAGAATTGCTAAAGAAACGTTCCACCACGTGGTGTCATTATACTGAGTTAACTCCCCTGTCTCCACATTTATGTCTATGTTATGTTCCAACACGTGTTGTCATTATACTGAGTTAACTCCCCTGTCTCCACGTTTATGTCTGTGTTATGTTCCAACACGTGTTGTCATTATAATGAGTTACCTCCCATGTCTCCACATTTATGTCTGTGTTATGTTCCAAAACGTGTTGTCATTATAATGAGTTACCTCCCCTGTCTCCACGTTTATGTCTGTGTTATGTTCCAAAACGTGTTGTCATTATAATGAGTTACCTCCCCTGTCTCCACGTTTATGTCTGTGTTATGTTCCAAAACGTGTTGTCATTATAATGAGTTACCTCCCCTGTCTCCACGTTTATGTCTGTGTTATGTTACACCACGTGTTGTCATTATAATGAGTTACCTCCCCTGTCTCCACATTTATGTCTGTGTTTTCTTACACCACGTGTTGTCATTATAATGAGTTACCTCCCCTGTCTCCACGTTTATGTCTGTGTTTTCTTACACCACGTGTTGTCATTATAATGAGTTACCTCCCCTGTCTCCACATTTATGTCTGTGTTATGTTACACCACGTGTTGTCATTATAATGAGTTACCTCCCCTGTCTCAAGGTTTATGATTGATATGTTTCAGATTGGCAGGACTGGAAGAAACCAATCATCAAGTTCCAATGTATTGCCTTGGCACTCGGTCTAGCTGCAACCCTATTACAGCTGATCCTGGTGACCTTGACCTTCGTCCATCCCCACAAAGCTGTGAAGGTCGCTCTGTTAGCCGCGGTCATACTTCTTGCCCTAGGCGGCGGTGAGTAGTGTTATCAAAATATCGTATTATTGATGGAACGACTGTAATGTTCTGAGGCGAATGATTATTTTCATATTAACCTGTTTACACTCTTACAGTATGTATATATAATATTGACGTGAAATAATGCAAGATAATGCTGTGATTGAAATGTCGACGTGACGTCATTGTATTGTTGCCGTGGCGTCATACGATTGTTGAGAACGTGATAAGAGCAACTGTAGCTTTTCTCAACCCTAGGGGAGGTAAGAAATTCTGTTACCCTGGACAGGGATATCCACAGGTTTACCCTAGGCAACACAAGCTCTTTGCACGTTCTCAACAATTGCATGACGTCACGGTGACCAAGCAATGACGTCACGTCGACAATTCATTCAGGTCACGTCAACATTTCCTTGCAATGATGTAACGTTCATATTAGAAGAGGGTATACATGGTAAGAGAAAAATAATCATTCACCCCCATGGGAGTGAGACAGGGGAATCTCAACCCTCGGGGTAAGATACTTAATCTACTAAAAGGGATGAAGGATTTTATTAATCTCACACCGATACTTAAGGGGGTGAAAAATTGTATCTCACAGCGGTAAAATTGCGGATATCCATGTCTAGGTATGAAAAAAGAAAATATCAAACAGGCATAAAGAAATGTCACTCCTAGGATAAGTTTGACGTACTGTTTGTGAATCTCGACGGTTAAGGTTTTTTCTTCCGACATCACAAACACAGGAGTGACATCTTTCTTATCAGAAAATTGGATCTATCTAGAGAAAGCATCCTCTCCTCCTTCATTATAAAGAAATGTGAGACTTACAAGTAAGACACATAAGACATACTAATGTTAGACACACTGATGTAAGACATACTCATGTAAGACACACTCATGTAAGACACACTAATGTAAGACACATAAGACACACTAATTTTAGACACACTCATGTTAGCTTTTAAGACATACAAATATGTGACACACTAATGTTTGCCACATAAGACACTTATGTAAGACACATTAAAGTAAGACACACTGATATAAGACACATAAGACACACTAATGTAAGACACAATTATGCAAGACGCATAAGACTATAATCTAAGACACACTGATGTAAGACACATAAGACACACTAATGTAAGACACATAAGACACACTAATGTAAGACACACTAAAGTAAGACACACTGATATAAGACACATAAGACACACTAATGTAAGACACACTGATATAAGACACATAAGACACACTAATGTAAGACACACTGATATAAGACACATAAGACACACTAAAGTAAGACACACTGATATAAGACACATAAGACACACTAATGTAAGACACACTAAAGTAAGACACACTGATGTAAGACACATAAGACACACTAATGTAAGACACATAAGACACACTCATGTAAGACACACTCATGTAATACACATAAGACACACTAAAGTAAAACACACTGATATAAGACACATAAGACACACTCAAGTAAGACACATAAGACACTAATGTAAGACACACTAATGTAAGACACACTCATGTAAGACACATAAGACACACTAATGTAAGACACACTAATGTAAGACACACTAATGTAACACACACTAATATAAGACACACTAATGTAAGACACACTAAAGTAAGACACATCAGACACACTAATATAAGACACACTAATATAAGACACACTAATGTAAGACACACTAATGTAAGACACACTAAAGTAAGACACATAAGAAACACTAATATAAGACACACTAATGTAAGACACACTAAAGTAAGACACATAAGACACACTAATATAAGACACACTAATGTAAGACACACTAATATAAGACACACTAAAGTAAGACACATAAGAAACACTAATATAAGACACACTAATGTAAGACACACTAATATAAGACACACTAAAGTAAGACACATCAGACACACTAATATAAGACACACTAATATAAGACACACTAAAGTAAGACACATAAGACACACTAAAGTAAGACACACTAATATAAGACACACTAATGTAAGACACACTCATGTAAAACACTCATGTAAGACACACTAATGTAAGACACATAGGACACACTAAAGTAAGACACACTGATGTAAGACACATAAGACATAATAATGTAAGACACACTAATGTAAGACACACTAATGTAAGACACACTCATGTAAGACACACTAATGTAAGACACACTCATGTAAGACACACTCATGTAATACGCACAAATGTAAGACACTAATTTAAGACGCACTAATGTAAGGCACATAAGATACACTGATTTAAGACACACTAATGTCAGACTCATAAGACACACTAAGTAAGACACACTAAGTAAGACACAATAAGTAAGACACACTGATGTAAGACACACTGATGTAAGAACACATTAGACACACTAATGTAACACACACTAATGTAAGACACACTAATGTAAGACAAATACGACACTGATGTAAGACACACTAATGTAACACACACTAATGTTAGACACACTGATGTAAGACACACTAATGTTAGACACACTCATGTAAGACACAATAATGTCAGACTCATAATATAATGCAAGATAATGCTGTGATTGAAATGTCGACGTGACGTCATTGTATTGTTGCCGTGGCGTCATACGATTGTTGAGAACGTGATAAGAGCAACTGTAGCTTTTCTCAACCCTAGGGGAGGTAAGAAATTCTGTTACCCTGGACAGGGATATCCACAGGTTTACCCTAGGCAACACAAGCTCTTTGCACGTTCTCAACAATTGCATGACGTCACGGTGACCAAGCAATGACGTCACGTCGACAATTCATTCAGGTCACGTCAACATTTCCTTGCAATGATGTAACGTTCATATTAGAAGAGGGTATACATGGTAAGAGAAAAATAATCATTCACCCCCATGGGAGTGAGACAGGGGAATCTCAACCCTCGGGGTAAGATACTTAATCTACTAAAAGGGATGAAGGATTTTATTAATCTCACACCGATACTTAAGGGGGGTGAAAAATTGTATCTCACAGCGGTAAAATTGCGGATATCCATGTCTAGGTATGAAAAAAGAAAATATCAAACAGGCATAAAGAAATGTCACTCCTAGGATAAGTTTGACGTACTGTTTGTGAATCTCGACGGTTAAGGTTTTTTTCTTCCGACATCACAAACACAGGAGTGACATCTTTCTTATCAGAAAATTGGATCTATCTAGAGAAAGCATCCTCTCCTCCTTCATTATAAAGAAATGTGAGACTTACAAGTAAGACACATAAGACATACTAATGTTAGACACACTCATGTAAGACACACTAATGTTAGACACACTCATGTAAGACACACTAATGTTAGACACATAAGACACACTAATGTTAGACACACTCATGTTAGCTTTTAAGACATACAAATATATGACACACTAATGTTTGACACATAAGACACTTATGTAAGACACACTTAAAGTAAGACACACTAATGTTTGACACATAAGACACTTATGTAAGACACAATTATACAAAACGCATAAGACTATAATCTAAGACACACTAATGTTTGACACATAAGACACACTAATGTAAGACACATAAGACACACTAATGTAAGACACACTAATGTAAGACACACTAATGTTAGACACATAAGACACACTAATGTAAGACACAACTGATATAAGACACATAAGACACACTAATGTAAGACACACTGATATAAGACACATAAGACACACTAAAGTAAGACACACTGATATAAGACACATAAGACACACTAATGTAAGAACACTAAAAGTAAGGACACACTGATGTAAAGACACATAAGACACACTAATGTAAGAACACATAAGACACACACTCATGTAAGACACACTCATGTAATACACATAAGACACACTAAGTAAAACACACTGATATAAAGACACATAAGACCACTCAAGTAAGACACATAAGACACTAATGTAAGACACACTAATGTAAGACACACTAATGTAAGACACATAAGACACACTAATGTAAGACACACTAATGTAAGACACACTAATGTAAGACACACTAATGTAAGACACACTAATGTAAGACACACTAATGTAAGACACATCAGACACACTAATGTAAGACACACTAATGTAAGACACACTAATGTAAGACACACTAATGTAAGACACACTAATGTAAGACACATAAGACACACTAATGTAAGACACACTAATGTAAGACACACTAAAGTAAGACACATAAGACACACTAATATAAGACACACTAATGTAAGACACACTAATATAAGACACACTAAAGTAAGACACATAAGAAACACTAATATAAGACACACTAATGTAAGACACACTAATATAAGACACACTAAAGTAAGACACATCAGACACACTAATATAAGACACACTAATATAAGACACACTAAAGTAAGACACATAAGACACACTAAAGTAAGACACACTAATATAAGACACACTAATGTAAGCCACACTCATGTAAAACACTCATGTAAGACACACTAATGTAAGACACATAGGACACACTAAAGTAAGACACACTGATGTAAGACACATAAGACATAATAATGTAAGACACACTAACGTAAGACACACTTATGTAAGACACACTCATGTAAGACACACTCATGTAAGACACACTCATGTAAGGCACACTCATGTAATACGCACAAATGTAAGACACTAATTTAAGACGCACTAATGTAAGGCACATAAGATACACTGATTTAAGACACACTAATGTCAGACTCATAAGACACACTAAAGTAAGACACACTAAAGTAAGACACAATAAAGTAAGACACACTAAAGTAAGACACACTGATGTAAGACACATTAGACACACTAATATAAGACACACTAATGTAAGACACACTAATGTAAGACACTGATGTAAGACACACTAATGTAAGACACATAAGACACACTAAAGTAAGACACACTGATGTAAGACACACTAATGTCAGACACACTAATTTAAGACACAATAATGTCAGACTCATAATAATAATGCAAGATAATGCTGTGATTGAAATGTCGACGTGACGTCATTGTATTGTTGCCGTGGCGTCATACGATTGTTGAGAACGTGATAAGAGCAACTGTAGCTTTTCTCAACCCTAGGGGAGGTAAGAAATTCTGTTACCCTGGACAGGGATATCCACAGGTTTACCCTAGGCAACACAAGCTCTTTGCACGTTCTCAACAATTGCATGACGTCACGGTGACCAAGCAATGACGTCACGTCGACAATTCATTCAGGTCACGTCAACATTTCCTTGCAATGATGTAACGTTCATATTAGAAGAGGGTATACATGGTAAGAGAAAAATAATCATTCACCCCCATGGGAGTGAGACAGGGGAATCTCAACCCTCGGGGTAAGATACTTAATCTACTAAAAGGGATGAAGGATTTTATTAATCTCACACCGATACTTAAGGGGGTGAAAAATTGTATCTCACAGCGGTAAAATTGCGGATATCCATGTCTAGGTATGAAAAAAGAAAATATCAAACAGGCATAAAGAAATGTCACTCCTAGGATAAGTTTGACGTACTGTTTGTGAATCTCGACGGTTAAGGTTTTTTCTTCCGACATCACAAACACAGGAGTGACATCTTTCTTATCAGAAAATTGGATCTATCTAGAGAAAGCATCCTCTCCTCCTTCATTATAAAGAAATGTGAGACTTACAAGTAAGACACATAAGACATACTAATGTTAGACACACTGATGTAAGACATACTCATGTAAGACACACTCATGTAAGACACACTAATGTAAGACACATAAGACACACTAATTTTAGACACACTCATGTTAGCTTTTAAGACATACAAATATGTGACACACTAATGTTTGCCACATAAGACACTTATGTAAGACACACTAAAGTAAGACACACTGATATAAGACACATAAGACACACTAATGTAAGACACAATTATGCAAGACGCATAAGACTATAATCTAAGACACACTGATGTAAGACACATAAGACACACTAATGTAAGACACATAAGACACACTAATGTAAGACACACTAAGGTAAGACACACTGATATAAGACACATAAGACACACTTATGTAAGACACACTGATATAAGACACATGAAACACCTAATGTAAGACACACTGATATAAGACACATAAAACCACTAAAGTAGACACACTGATATAAGACACATAAGACACACTAATGTAAGACACACTAAAATAAGACACACTGATGTAAGACACATAAGACCCCACTAATGGGAAGACACATAAACACACTCATGTAAGACACACTCATGTAATACAATAAAAAACCCCAAAGTAAAACACATGATATAAGACACATAAAACACACTCAAGTAAGACACATAAGACACTAATGTAAGACACACAATGTAAGACACACTCATGTAAGACACAAGACACAATGTAAGACACACTAAAGTAGACACACTAATGTAACACACACTAATGTAAGACACACTAATGTAAGACACACTAATGTAAGACACACTAATATAAGACACACTAATTTAAGACACACTAATGTAAGACACACTAATGTAAGACACACTAATGTAAGACACATAAGACACACTAATATAAGACACACTAATGTAAGACACACTAAAGTAAGACACATAAGACACACTAATGTAAGACACACTAATGTAAGACACACTAATATAAGACACACTAAAGTAAGACACATAAGACACACTAATATAAGACACACTAATGTAAGACACACTAATATAAGACACACTAAAGTAAGACACATCAGACACACTAATATAAGACACACTAATATAAGACACACTAAAGTAAGACACATAAGACACACTAAAGTAAGACACACTAATATAAGACACACTAATGTAAGCCACACTCATGTAAAACACTCATGTAAGACACACTAATGTAAGACACATAGGACACACTAAAGTAAGACACACTGATGTAAGACACATAAGACATAATAATGTAAGACACACTAACGTAAGACACACTTATGTAAGACACACTCATGTAAGACACACTCATGTAAGACACACTCATGTAAGGCACACTGATGTAATACGCACAAATGTAAGACACTAATTTAAGACGCACTAATGTAAGGCACATAAGATACACTGATTTAAGACACACTAATGTCAGACTCATAAGACACACTAAAGTAAGACACACTAAAGTAAGACACAATAAAGTAAGACACACTAAAGTAAGACACACTGATGTAAGACACATTAGACACACTAATATAAGACACACTAATGTAAGACACACTAATGTAAGACACTGATGTAAGACACACTAATGTAAGACACATAAGACACACTAAAGTAAGACACACTGATGTAAGACACACTAATGTTAGACACACTAATTTAAGACACAATAATGTCAGACTCATAAGACACACTAATGTAAGACACACTCATGTAAGACACACTAATGTAAGACACATAAGACACACTAATGTAAGACACACTAATGTAAGACACACTAATGTAAGACACACTCATGTAAGACACACTAATGTAAGACACATAAGACACACTAATGTTAGACACACTCATGTAAGACACACTAATGTTAGACACACTAATTTAAGACACAATAATGTCAGACTCATAAGACACACTAATGTAAGACACACTAAAGTAAGACACACTGATATGACACATAAGACACACTAATGTAAGACACACTAAAGTAAGACACACTAATGTAAGACACATAAGACACACTAATATAAGACACACTAAAGTAAGACACACTAATGTAAGACACATAAGACACACTAAAGTAAGACACACTAATGTAAGACACATAAGACACACTAATGTAAGACACATAAGACACACTCATGTAAGACACACTCATGTTATACACATAAGACACACTAAAGTAAAACACACTGATATAAGACACATAAGACACACTCATGTAAGACACACTCATGTAATACACATAAGACACACTAAAGTAAAACACACTGATATAAGACACATAAGACACACTAAAGTAAAACACATAAGACACACTAATGTAAGACACAAGACACTAATGTAAGACACACTGATGTAAGACACACTAATGTAAGACACATAAGACACACTAAAGTAAGACACACTGATGTAAGACACACTAATGTAAGACTCATAAGACACACTAAAGTAAGACACACTAACATAAGACACACTAAAGTAAGACACACTAATGTCAGACACACTAATGTAAGACACACTAATGTAAGACATATAAGACACACTAATGTAAGACAAACAAATGTAAGACAAAAAAATGTAAGACACACTTATGTAAGACACACTGATGTAAGACATATAAGACACACTAATGTAAGACACATAAGACACACTAAAGTAAGACACACTTATGTCAGACACACGAATGTAAGACACACTGATGGAAGACACATAAGACGCACTCATGTAAGACACACTAATGTAGGACACACTAATGGAAGACGCACTAATGTAAGACACACTAATGTAAGACACACTAAAGTAAGACACATTTATGTAAGACACCCTAATTTAAGACACAATAATATTATACATACTAATGTCACCCACTAATGTTAGACACATTAGAGTTATCATATTGTCATCTGATGAAGTCTTTACTTTTCCCATTTTTCTCCATCGAAGAGCCATCACGTGGAATACAATGTGGTGTATCGTACAAGGGGAGATAACTCCCCGTCTAATTCCTTAGTGTTATAACTAAACTTGAATGAAGGTTACAATTTGCAGCCAAGCATAAGTGCTATCGATGTACCAAATATCAAATCTGTATGTTTCAAGATAAAGGAACAGAAACATTTTAGAACAACTTTGGGAGGACTTTGAATTACATCACGGTGATTGGTGTGCACACACTGTTTCTACTGTCAACATTACATCTATCACATTTAAAGATTAGCTCCCGCCCTGACTAATATATCATATTATTCAGATTTATGGGTTTGTTTTACCTCAACTGGTCTTCCTTCAAAAGTGATCATGTTTTGTACAGATTATCTAATGAATTTTTATCATGTATTTTTAAAATAAATATGAAACCAAATAAAAGTTTAAACCTAATCGTGTTCTCTTTTAAGGAGGATTAGTCGTAAGAACAGTGACCGAATTTAAGAAGTCCAGACCATTTCTCGGATTCGGTGCCAACGCTATATCATCCACTACCATACTGAAGACGATCACGCAGGACGGATACACACAGGCCTTCGCCAGTGGCGCCACCTACATCGCGACAGCATTTCTGTCGGTTATTCTCATCGTGTTGGTGGTTGTCAAGCACGCCAAGGAACCAACCGCCGTAACACCTTTAAAACCCCCACAAGAGGCGTAGATACGTGTCACTGAACTTTGTGTACTACGTCAACTTTCTGTCAGCGTATATACACATAAACGTCACAGTTGTGTACTTCGACTGCATTACGTCACTAAATTGTGTTGACTACGCCAGTGTTTTGTCAGTGAATTATGTGTAGGCGTGATATATTTGGTTGTCGAAAGCTTACTTCAGTTCGACAGAATTCAAACATTTCCTTGCGATTTTAATTTTTTTATACTTAACATCAACGCATCTTAAGCATTTATAAATCCGTATTTATTTTTGTTCATTAGTTAAAGAGGAAAGTAAGTACGTAATTTGCCCGTTATGCAGTGAATTCGTCCATATAATATCCTTGTAAGTGTTATAACGTTTTTAATGGATTGCGCCACTCAGATATTGATTATGACGTCATACTTTGGACCATGCCATTACGTCGTATAATGAAAATGACACAACAAAATTGTCGTCTACGTTTGTTTAAGGCTTCCACAATTTGACAAGTTTTCTGATTTGTGCGATAAAAAGTATCTTACATTTCACGAAAATGGAAGAACTTCCGCGACTCGATTCATAATATTTCATATAAATAAGAACTCATTTGAGATCCGATATCTGTAGCATGTGAAGTCCATTTTTTCATCGAAAAGAGGATTTTTCTTCAATTGTGATGGTTCCATCGCTCGGCGGTGTTTAAATGCACTGGTATTATAGTTGCAGACTTGTTAATCGGATGATGTTGAAGTATAAAGTTTCAGCGGCATACATGTACTTCAATATATGTACTCTTAAATAATCAAAATATATATTTTCTTGAATAAACTGTTTCCATTCCGGCTTGTCCATATTACCATCCTTATACAAGCCGACCATCATCAGATTGTTGGCTGTTGTTATCGCCCTCCGTCCGTTGTCCGTCCGTGGTCCGTCCATGGTCCGTCAGTCCGTCCGTCCGTACTCACTCAGATATACTTATGGGGTGAATTAACGATTCATTCCCTGCAAATATCTTAGTGGCCTACAGAAGATAAAATTTAATGTAATTTTGTGTTTTTACCATAGTTCATCATTAATCCTGACTGCACTGTTTTTTTAGCGACTAAATGAACGGAAATTAAATGTGATGTCCACAGTCCCATAAATCTTGTGCGTTGCACCCCACAAGTTCACAGACAAAAGACTACACCCCACACCCCATACGAAAGAAAAGTAAGTCAATCTTGTCATTACGTCCGTCCGTAAACAATCCTTGTTATCCCTATTTCTCAGAAAGTTCGGGATGAATCTTTCCCAAATTCCCTATGTAGGTTTCCCTTGAGTCCCTAGTTATGTATCCTTTATTTTGAGAGTTATCAAAAAGCAATTGATCGCCGACAGGCGGCCATTTTGAATTTCAACATTTGAAGTTTGTTATTATTCAAAGAATATGTAAAAAAAAAAAAAAAACAATAACAATATCGATATGAGAAAGGTGGACAATTCTCAAACTTCATATATAGGCTTTCTTCGGACACTAATTGTGCACGTTCCATTGAGAGACTGATTAGTAAGCAAGATGGCCGACAGATGTTCAAATTACAATTTTTATAATTAAAGTTTGTTATCGCTATTTTTCAGACAGTTATTGATGAAAATTTCTCAAATTTCATAAGTAAGGTTCTATTGTTAGTTAAGGCCATCATCGTTATATCTCAGAGAAGTCTTGATGAATTTCTAAGAGAGATTCAAAGTCATTCGGTGCGGGCGCCAGGATTCCTTATGAATCTGTTTAAGTATTACACAGAGTTATTCTATCATCACACCTGTACATGCCCTGTGCACATGACGTAATTTAACTTTTCGATATCATATTTTACCTGGAGGGAACTTAGGAAAACGGTCCAGTGAAACGAAGTTTTAATTTCAATATTACTTAAGAGATACTTAAGAGTATTTTGTTGAAATGGGAACTAAGGAAAACAGTCCAGGGTATCGTTTCACAAAGCTTCGTAACTTACGAAATTTGCGTAAGTCACATTTACGAATTACTACGCGTTTCACAAAAACTTCGTAACTTACGAACGTTCGTAAGTTACGCAAAAACCTTGCGTAACTTTACGCCATATCAACCCTGTCGGAACTTACGAAAACAATTTAAAATCGTGCGCAGGCATGCCCTTTTGAACAGAAAATGACGTCGTACTCATTTACAAATAAGCATAAGAAAACGAATATGCCTTGTGAGCGAAACGAAGTTTTAATTTTAATATTACTTTAGAGATACTAAAGAGTATTTTGATGAAATCTAACAATCATTGTTCTAGCTACCCAAGTCGCAACCAGCCTCGTTCCCGCTGACGCATCGAAAGAAGGGATGCAACTCCTTTATACCGTACAAGCTGCTGAGGGAGACAACAATTTTGTACTATACATACTTATCAAAGGGACACAACTCTCCTATACTGTACGCACTGATAGAGGGAGACAACTCTCCTATACTGTACATACTGATAGAGGGAGACAACTCTCCTATGCTGTACATACTGATAGAGGGAGACAACTCTCCTATACTGTACGCACTGATGGAGGGGAGACAACTCTCCTATGCTGTACATACTGATGGAGGGAGACAACTCTCCTATACTGTACGCACTGATAGAGGGAGACAACTCTCCTATACTGTACATACTGATAGAGGGAGACAACTCTCCTATACTGTACATACTGATAGAGGGAGACAACTCTCCTATACTGTACATACTGATAGAGGGGAGACAACTCTCCTATGCTGTACATACTAATGGAGGGGAGACAACTCTCCTATACTGTACGCACTGATAGAGGGAGACAACTCTCCTATGCTGTACATACTGATGGCGGGGAGACAAATCCTGAATGCTGTAAGCTCTGATTATCGGACACAACTCCTTTATACTTACACGCTGAATGAGGGGAGACAACTCCTTTATACAGTATACGATGGAGGAGGAGAGATAACTCAGTTAAAGTGTACATGTATATACTGATGGAGGGGAGGAAACTTTCTGTTGTACACGTTGGGGAAAATGTGCCAACTCCGCAATACATTACACGCTGAATAGGCGAGACAACTCCATTATACAGTACAATATGAAGAAAGGGGGATAACTCCGTTATAGTTTACACTCTTAATGCAGTATACGCTAATGAGGGTAGAAAACCACTTTATGCTCTTCACGCAAATGGAGGGTTCTCCTTTATCCTTATGCCGTACATGCTGGTGGAAGGGAGGCAACTCTTTTGAACTGTACACGCTAATGCAGGGGAAGCAACTCCGCTATACTTGCAAATTGAGGAAGGGGAGACAACTAATTTGTACTGTACACTCATACTAAGCGAAGACAATTCCTGAAAATTGTGTTTACCAGGTATTCAAAGACTTTCACTTCAAAAGATTTTTGTTTAATATTGTGGAACTTTTCCACAACGAATGGATTCACCAGAGGCATGGTAGAAGCCATATTGTCGACATAATTATATATTGGGACTTCACGAGATGTCAAGAGCTATCTCGGTCTCGAGATTTCACGAGATTTAAAGAGAGCACAATTGAACAAATGGTGACTCTGGTCGCCTTTTCACGTTCAGATGTTTTGAGTATCATGAGAAATCTCATTAATGTTTTGGTGTATACCGAGTACACATCGTACATACTCGCACGGGCTAGTCCGTACTCCTGTAAGTTTATGATTCGTTAAATGTGATTCAAAGTTATGTTGCTCTCTCCATCCATTATAATGCACGAAATACAAGCGATTGCAGGAAAAAAAAGCAAACACTATTTTATTTTGTCTAGTGATGGAGTTATTTATAATCAAAATGATGGAGATTGGTTCCTGTGTTACATGTTATCAAGTTTATAGAGACTCGTCCCTGTGTTACAAGTTATCAAGTTAAAGAAGACTCGTCCCTGTGTTACATGTTATCAAGTTTATAGAGACTCGTCCCTATGTTACATGTAATCAGGTTTATAGAGACTCGTCCCTGTGTTACATGTAATCAAGTTTATAGAGACTCGCCCCTTTGTTACATCTTATCAAGTTTATAGGGACTCGTCCCTATGTTACATGTAATCAAGTTTATAGAGACTCGTCCCTGTGTTACATGTAATCAAGTTTATAGAGACTCGTCCCTTTGTTACATGTTATCAAGTTTATAGGGACTCGTCCCTGTGTTACATGTTATCAAGTTTATAGAGACTCGTCCCTGTGTTACATGTAATCAAGTTTATAGAGACTCGTCCCTGTGTTACATGTTATCAAGTTTATAGAGACAGGTCCCTGTGTTATATGTTATCAAATTTATAGAGACAGGTCCCTGTGTTACATGTAATCAAGTTGATAGAGACTCGTCCCTGTGTTACATGTAATCAAGTTTATAGAGACTCGTCCCTGTGTTACATGTAATCAAGTTTATAGAGACTCGTCCCTGTGTTACATGTTATCAAGTTTATAGAGACTCGTCCCTGTGTTACATGTTATCAAGTTGATAGAGACTCGTCCCTGTGTTACATGTTATCAAGTTGATAGAGACTCGTCCCTGTGTTACATGTTATCAAGTTTATAGAGACTCGTCCCTGTGTTACATGTTATCAAGTTTATAGAGACTCGTCCCTGTGTTACATGTAATCAAGTTTATAGAGACTCCTCCCTGTGTTACATGTTATCAAGTTTATAGAGACTCGTCCCTGTGTTACATGTAATCAAGTTTATGGAGACTGGTCCCTGTGTTACATGTAATCAAGTTGATAGAGACTCGTCCCCGTGTTACAAGTTATCAAGTTAAAGGAGACTCGTCCCTATGTTACATGTTATCAAGTTTATATAGACTCGTCCCTGTGTTACATGTTATCAAGTTTATAGAGACTCGTCCCTGTGTTACATGTTATCAAGTTTATAGAGACTCGTCCCTGTGTTACATGTTATCAAGTTTATAGAGACTCGTCCCTGTGTTACATGTTATCAAGTTTATAGAGACTCGTCCCCGTGTTACATGTTATCAAGTTTATAGAGACAGGTCCCTGTGTTACATGTTATCAAGTTTATAGAGACTCGTCCCTGTGTTACATGTTATCAAGTTTATAGAGACTCGTCCCTGTGTTACAAGTCATCAAGTTTATAGAGACTCGTCCCTGTGTTACATGTTATCAAGTTTATAGAGACTCGTCCCTGTGTTACATGTTATCAAGTTTATAGAGACTCGTCCATGTGTTACATGTTATCAAGCTTATAGAGACAGGTTCCTGTGTTACATGTAATCAAGTTGATGGAGACTCGTCCCTATGTTACATGTAATCAAGTTTATAGAGACTCGTCCCTGTGTTACATGTAATCAAGTTTATAGAGACTCGTCCCTGTGTTACATGTAATCAAGTTTATAGAGACTCGTCCCTGTGTTACGTGTTATCAAGTTTATAGAGACTCGTCCCTATGTTATCAAGTTTATAGAGAGAGGTCCCTGTGTTACATGTTATCAAGTTTATAAAGACTCGTCCCTGTGTTACATGTTATCAAGTGTATGGTGACTCGTCCCTATGTTACATGTTATCAAGTTAAAGGAGACTCGTCCCTATGTTACATGTTATCAAGTTTATAGGAACAGGTTCCTGTGTTACATGTAATCAAGTTTATAGAGACTCGTCCCTATGTTACATGTTATCAAGTTGATAGAGACTCGCCCCTGTGTTACATGTAATCAAGTTTATAGAGACTCGTCCCTGTGTTACATGTTATCAAGTTGATAGAGACTCGTCCCTGTGTTACATGTAATCAAGTTTATAGAGACAGGTTCCTGTGTTACATGTAATCAAGTTCATAGAGACTCGTCCCTGTGTTACATGTAATCAATTTAATAGAGACTCGTCCCTGTGTTACATGTAATCAAGTTGATAGAGACAGGTTCCTGTGTTACATGTTATCAAGTTGATAGAGACTCGTCCCTATGTTACATGTTATCAAGTTGATAGAGACTCGCCCCTGTGTTACATGTAATCAAGTTTATAGAGACTCGTCCCTGTGTTACATGTTATCAAGTTTATAGAGACTCGTCCCTGTGTTACCTGTAATCAAGTTTATAGAGACCCATCCCTATGTTACATGTAATCAAATTTATAGAGACAGGTCCCTGTGTTACATGTAATCAAGTTTATAGAGACTCGTCCCTGTGTTACATGTAATCACGTTTATAGAGACTCGTCCCTGTGTTACATGTAATCAAGTTTATTAGAGACTCGTCCCTGTGTTACATGTAGTCAAGTTTATAGAGACTCGTCCCTATGTTACATGTTATCAAGTTTATAGAGACTCGTCCCTGTGTTACATGTAATCAAGTTTATAGAGACTGGTCCCTGTGTTACATGTTATCAAGTTGATGGAGACTCGTCCCTGTGTTACATGCTATCAAGTTTAAAGAGACTCGTCCCTGTGTTACATGTTATCAAGTTTATAGAGACTCGTCCCTGTGTTACATGTAATCAAGTTTATAGAGACCCGTCCCTGTGTTACATGTTATCAAGTTTATAGAGGCTCGTCCCTGTGTTACATGTTATCAAGTTTATAGAGACTCGTCCCTGTGTTACCTGTAATCAAGTTTATAGAGACCCATCCCTATGTTACATGTAATCAAATTTATAGAGACAGGTCCCTGTGTTACATGTAATCAAGTTGATAGAGACTCGTCCCTGTGTTACATGTAATCAAGTTTATAGAGACTCGTCCCTGTGTTACATGTAATCAAGTTTATAGAGACTCGTCCCTGTGTTACATGTTATCAAGTTTATAGAGACTCGTCCCTGTGTTACATGTTATCAAGTTGATAGAGACTCGTCCCTGTGTTACATGTTATCAAGTTGATAGAGACTCGTCCCTGTGTTACATGTTATCAAGTTTATAGAGACTCGTCCCTGTGTTACATGTTATCAAGTTTATAGAGACTCGTCCCTGTGTTACATGTAATCAAGTTTATAGAGACTCCTCCCTGTGTTACATGTTATCAAGTTTATAGAGACTCGTCCCTGTGTTACATGTAATCAAGTTTATGGAGACTGGTCCCTGTGTTACATGTAATCAAGTTTATAGAGACTCGTCCCTGTGTTACATGTTATCTAGTTATAGAGACTCGTCCCTGTGTTACATGTAATCAAGTTGATAGAGACTCGTCCCTGTGTTACATGTTATCAAGTTTATGGAGACTCGTCCCTGTGTTACATGTAATCAAGTTTATAGAGACTCGTCCCTGTGTTACATGTTATCAAGTTTATGGAGACTCGTTCCTATGTTACATGTTATCGAGTTTATAGAGACTCGTCCCTGTGTTACCTGTAATCAAGTTTATAGAGACTCGTCCCTATGTTACATGTTATCAAGTTTATAGAGACTCGTCCCAGTGTTACATGTAATCAAGTTTATAGAGACTCGTCCCTGTGTTACATGTTATCAAGTTTATAGAGACTCGTCCCTGTGTTACATGTTATCAAGTTTATAGAGACTCGTCCCTGTGTTACATGTTATCAAGTTGATAGAGACAGGTCCCTGTGTTACGTGTTATCAAGTTTATAGAGATTCGTCCCTGTGTTACATGTAATCAAGTTGATGGAGACTCGTCCCTGTATTACATGTTATCAAGTTGATAGAGACTCGTCCCTGTGTTACATGTAATCAAGTTTATAGAGACTCGTCCCTCTGTTACATGTTATCAAGTTTATGGAGACTCGTCCCTGTGTTACATGTTATCAAGTTGATAGAGACTCGTCCCTGTGTTACCTGTAATCAAGTTTATAGAGACTCGTCCCTGTGTTACATGTAATCAAGTTTATAGAGACTCGTCCCTGTGTTACATGTAATCAAGTTTATAGAGACTCGTCCCTATGTTACATGTTATCAAGTTTATAGAGACTCGTCCCTATGTTACATGTAATCAAGTTGATAGAGACTCGTCCCTATGTTACATGTTATCAAGTTAATAGAGACTCGTCCCTGTGTTACATGTAATCAAGTTTATAGAGACTCGTCCCTGTGTTACATGTTATCAAGTTTATAGAGACTCGTCCCTGTGTTACATGTTATCAAGTTTATAGAGACTCGTCCCTGTGTTACATGTTATCAAGTTGATAGAGACAGGTCCCTGTGTTACGTGTTATCAAGTTGATAGAGATTCGTCCCTGTGTTACATGTAATCAAGTTGATGGAGACTCGTCCCTGTGTTACATGTTATCAAGTTGATAGAGACTCGTCCCTGTGTTACATGTTATCAAGTTGATAGAGACTCGTCCCTGTGTTACATGTTATCAAGTTTATAGAGACTCGTCCCTGTGTTACATGTTATCAAGTTTATAGAGACTCGTCCCTGTGTTACATGTAATCAAGTTTATAGAGACTCCTCCCTGTGTTACATGTTATCAAGTTTATAGAGACTCGTCCCTGTGTTACATGTAATCAAGTTGATGGAGACTGGTCCCTGTGTTACATGTAATCAAGTTTATAGAGACTCGTCCCTGTGTTACATGTTATCTAGTTATAGAGACTCGTCCCTGTGTTACATGTAATCAAGTTGATAGAGACTCGTCCCTGTGTTACATGTTATCAAGTTTATGGAGACTCGTCCCTGTATTACATGTAATCAAGTTTATAGAGACTCGTCCCTGTGTTACATGTTATCAAGTTTATGGAGACTCGTCCCTATGTTACATGTAATCGAGTTTATAGAGACTCGTCCCTGTGTTACCTGTAATCAAGTTTATAGAGACTCGTCCCTATGTTACATGTTATCAAGTTTATAGAGACTCGTCCCAGTGTTACATGTAATCAAGTTTATAGAGACTCGTCCCTGTGTTACATGTTATCAAGTTTATAGAGACTCGTCCCTGTGTTACATGTTATCAAGTTTATAGAGACTCGTCCCTGTGTTACATGTTATCAAGTTGATAGAGACAGGTCCCTGTGTTACGTGTTATCAAGTTTATAGAGATTCTTCCCTGTGTTACATGTAATCAAGTTGATGGAGACTCGTCCCTGTGTTACATGTTATCAAGTTGATAGAGACTCGTCCCTGTGTTACATGTAATCAAGTTTATAGAGACTCGTCCCTGTGTTACATGTTATCAAGTTTATGGAGACTCGTCCCTGTGTTACATGTTATCAAGTTGATAGAGACTCGTCCCTGTGTTACCTGTAATCAAGTTTATAGAGACTCGTCCCTGTGTTACATGTAATCAAGTTTATAGAGACTCGTCCCTGTGTTACATGTAATCAAGTTTATAGAGACTCGTCCCTATGTTACATGTTATCAAGTTTATAGAGACTCGGCCCTATGTTACATGTAATCAAGTTTATAGAGACTCGTCCCTATGTTACATGTTATCAAGTTAATAGAGACTCGTCCCTGTGTTACATGTAATCAAGTTTATAGAGACTCGTCCCTGTGTTACATGTTATCAAGTTTATAGAGACTCGTCCCTGTGTTACATGTTATCAAGTTTATAGAGACTCGTCCCTCTGTTACATGTTATCAAGTTGATAGAGACAGGTCCCTGTGTTACGTGTTATCAAGTTGATAGAGATTCGTCCCTGTGTTACATGTAATCAAGTTGATGGAGACTCGTCCCTGTGTTACATGTTATCAAGTTGATAGAGACTCGTCCCTGTGTTACATGTAATCAAGTTTATAGAGACTCGTCCCTGTGTTACATGTTATCAAGTTTATGGAGACTCGTCCCTGTGTTACATGTTATCAAGTTGATAGAGACAGGTCCCTGTGTTACATGTTATCAAGTTTATAGAGACTCGTCCCTATGTTACATGTTATCCAGTTTATAGAGACTCGTCCCTGTGTTACATGTAATCAAGTTTATAGAGACTCGTCCCTGTGTTACATGTAATCAAGTTTATAGAGACTCGTCCCTGTGTTACATGTTATCAAGTTTATAGAGACTCGTCCCTATGTTACATGTTATCAAGTTTATAGAGACTCGTCCCTGTGTTACCTGTAATCAAGTTGATAGAGACTGGTCCCTGTGTTACATGTAATCAAGTTGATAGAGACTCGTCCCTGTGTTACATGTTATCAAGTTTATAGAGACTCGTCCCTGTGTTACATGTAATCAAGTTTATAGACAGGTCCCTGTGTTACATGTTATCAAGTTTATAGAGACTCGTCCCTGTGTTACATGTAATCAAGTTTATAGAGACTCGTCCATGTGATACATGTAATCAAGTTTATAGAGACAGGTCCCTATGTTACATGTAATCAAGTTTATAGAGACTCGTCCCTGTGTTACATGTTATCAAATTATAGAGACTCGTCCCTGTGTTACATGTTATCAAGTTTATGGAGACTCGTCCCTGTGTTACATGTAATCAAGTTTATAGAGACTCGTCCCTGTGTTACATGTAATCAAGTTGATAGAGACTCGTCCCTATGTTACATGTTATCAAGCTTATAGAGACTCGTCCCTGTGTTACATGTTATCAAGTTTATAGAGACCCGTCCCTGTGTTACATGTAATCAAGTTTATAGAGACTCGTCCCTGTGTTACATGTAATCAAATTATAGAGACTCGTCCCTGTGTTACATGTTATCAAGTTTATAGAGACTCGTCCCTATGTTACATGTAATCAAGTTGATAGAGACTCGTCCCTGTGTTACATGTAATCAAGTTTATAGAGACTCGTCCCTGTGTTACATGTAATCAAGTTTATAGACAGGTCCCTGTGTTACATGTTATCAAGTTTATAGAGACTCGTCCCTGTGTTACATGTAATCAAGTTTATAGAGACTGGTCCCTGTGTTACATGTTATCAAGTTTATGGAGACTCGTCCCTGTGTTACATGTTATCAAGTTTATAGAGACTCACCCCTATGTTACATGTTATCAAGTTGATAGAGACTCGTCCCTGTGTTACATGTAATCAAGTTTATAGAGACTCGTCCCTGTGTTACATGTTATCAAGTTTATAGAGACTCGTCCCTATGTTACATGTTATCAAGTTGATAGAGACTCGTCCCTGTGTTACCTGTAATCAAGTTGATAGAGACTGGTCCCTGTGTTACATGTAATCAAGTTGATAGAGACTCGTCCCTGTGTTACATGTTATCAAGTTTATAGAGACTCGTCCCTGTGTTACATGTAATCAAGTTTATAGACAGGTCCCTGTGTTACATGTTATCAAGTTTATAGAGACTCGTCCCTGTGTTACATGTAATCAAGTTTATAGAGACTCGTCCATGTGTTACATGTAATCAAGTTTATAGAGACAGGTCCCTATGTTACATGTAATCAAGTTTATAGAGACTCGTCCCTGTGTTACATGTTATCAAATTATAGAGACTCGTCCCTGTGTTACATGTTATCAAGTTTATGGAGACTCGTTCCTGTGTTACATGTAATCAAGTTTATAGAGACTCGTCCCTGTGTTACATGTAATCAAGTTGATAGAGACTCGTCCCTATGTTACATGTTATCAAGCTTATAGAGACTCGTCCCTGTGTTACATGTTATCAAGTTTATAGAGACCCGTCCCTGTGTTACATGTAATCAAGTTTATAGAGACTCGTCCCTGTGTTACATGTAATCAAATTATAGAGACTCGTCCCTGTGTTACATGTTATCAAGTTTATAGAGACTCGTCCCTATGTTACATGTAATCAAGTTGATAGAGACTCGTCCCTGTGTTACATGTAATCAAGTTTATAGAGACTCGTCCCTGTGTTACATGTTATCAAGTTTATAGAGACTCGTCCCTGTGTTACATGTAATCAAGTTTATAGAGACTGGTCCCTGTGTTACATGTTATCAAGTTTATGGAGACTCGTCCCTGTGTTACATGTTATCAAGTTTATAGAGACTCACCCCTATGTTACATGTTATCAAGTTTATAGAGACTCGTCCCTGTGTTACATGTAATCAAGTTGATAGAGACAGGTCCCTGTGTTACGTGTTATCAAGTTTATAGAGACTCGTCCCTATGTTACATGTTATCAAGTTGATAGAGACTCGTCCCTGTGCTACAAGTTTTACTTAGCGATACACACAGGTGATGGAATACCCGATAGTACAGTATTTATCATGCCATATTTATATGTTCATTAATTTGTACGCGTAAAAATCTTTAGAGAAATCATTGATTAACCTATATATTTTACATTCTATAATTATCAATATCTATCAAACACAATAGTCTCGGTTGTTTGTTTTATCACTTTGTTATAGATTCTATTTTTCTCGTACTCATATTTTTGGGATGGTATTGTCTTGAATTTGAAGAATTGAACGGTTATCACGATTCCTGTTTCACACGTCCAATTTTTGAGCAATTAGATATATTTTGTCATGCAGGTTTGAATTGAACTGACATTGACAAATGGTATGTCAGTTCAAACAGAACTGCGTACAAAAACACACTCTTTACTATCTGCCATTGAGATGAAAATCTGCAAACATTGTTAAAGAAAACAACAATTAATGAAGGAAATTTAAACTGCTAATGGGGATTAACATAATATCAGAAAGTCCAGAGAATAAAAGAAAGGATATTTTAAGGACGGCATAATCTTTTTTTTTTTGTCAAACAGTCACAAATGTTTTGAGATAGGCATTTCTCACGAAAGTCGACCCGATCATTCCGTAATATCTTCGTCAATGACAGCTCAACTCATGAATCACTTTAAGATAAAGATTCGGGTTTTTTGGGGGTTTTTTTCTTCTTCTTTTTTTAAATTTTTTTTTTTACGCAAAATTAATAATTAATATCTCATTGGATAACACCTTCAATTGACTACAACGGGAATATCAATGAAATAAAAATGTATTAATTAATTTTCAGTTCTGTTTAATGTTGGCTCCTGATGAATCCTTTCATTTTGTTGAAAACCAATGTAGGTTGATAAGATCGATGTTTTCCTTTTGTGAACTTTCCATTTCTTGATAGCGATTTCTCTGATCCCACAATTATCTAACTACTGATATATATTTACTCTCCCTTGTTCCATAGTCCCTCACAGCAATCGTTATACCATTTCGTTTTATTTACGGATATTTTCATCGTTTTGTCCTTCCTTTAATGACTATCGCTGTTGTAAGGACATTGGACACTACAAAACAATCTTGTCTCGTGCCATCATTCGTTGTTGTTGTTTTTTTTACAGATTATTCGTGTTCATTGATGTCAATACCGGTATTGGTTAGGATTATACTCGACCTACAAGCACAAAAGTAATCAGGTATTATTTTATTGATGATAGAGGTACGATATCGACATTTTCAGGAAACGAACCTACATTTTACAAACAAAACAAAGAGAATATATATCAAATATTAATACGATAGACAGTCGTGTTATTCATCAGTCACAAAGATGTCTTCAGTTTTCGGTCAGATATCAAAATGAATTTATTTATCATCTTGTATAAAAAAAAACAGCTCATATATACTCTACCACATTGTACTGGGAGGTACTATATAACACTGTACTGGGAGGTACTATATAACACTGTACTGGGAGGTACTATATAACACTGTACTGGGAGGTACTATATAACACTGTACTGGGAGGTACTGTATAACACTGTACTGGGAGGTACTGTATAACACTGTACTGGGAGGTACTATATAACACTGTACTGGGAGGTACTATATAACACTGTACTGGGGAGGTACTGTATAACACTGTACTGGGAGGTACTATATAACACTGTACTGGGAGGTACTATATAACACTGTACTGGGAGGTACTGTATAACACTGTACTGGGAGGTACTGTATAACACTGTACTGGGAGGTACTGTATAACACTGTACTGGGAGGTACTATATAACACTGTACTGGGAGGTACTATATAACACTGTACTGGGAGGTACTATATAACACTGTACTGGGAGGTACTGTATAACACTGTACTGGGAGGTACTGTATAACACTGTACTGGGAGGTACTGTATAACACTGTACTGGGAGGTACTGTATAACACTGTACTGGGAGGTACTATATAACACTGTACTGGGAGGTACTGTATAACACTGTACTGGGAGGTACTGTATAACACTGTACTGGGAGGTACTGTATAACACTGTACGTTTTTTTCCTTTGGGGGCCCATCCTCCCCCAAAAAACCCCAAAAAAGTCGGGATTTTTTTTTGGGGGGAAAAAAAAGGGGTTTTTAAAAATTTTTTTTTCCCCCCCCCTTTAAACACTTTTGGGGCAAAAAAAATTATGGGGGAAAACCTTCGGGGGGGGGCAAAAAACCCCACATTGAAAACGAAAAAGGCCGAAAACCGGGGGGATTTTAACCTATGGGGGCTAAAAAACCCCCCAAAAAAAACGTTTTTTCCCCC